>NW_008709379.1:5038717-5204122 GCF_000327385.1 Lottia gigantea
TGTTTAATGTAGACAAAGTGAAAGTACCAAAGAGTTGTAAGCTCATTCAGCATGAAATTCTCGCCTGGATTCTCAACACACATGGTGATCTTTAAACTCCCTGACACCTTTCTTCCTCAAGGTTCATTACAGGCTGTTTATAATTAAATATGTGTTGTTCATTATAAACTGTATCTAAACTGAATATAAATACAAACCTATAAAAATCTCTAGAAGATGCTAATAAACAAACTAATAATTTTCCGCCCCAAACCTTCAGCTCTGCACACGCTCACCTCTTCAAAGTGATTCTAATTTCACACTTTTGGTGAAAGACTAAAGGGGGGGTAATTATGAACATATGGTTTTGTTTAGAGTTTATTTATTCTCCCATTATTTGTTTTCCTAATAGTAATGAGATTTTACATCACAATTCCACTGGTCTCATAAAGATACTTGTGTATATGTATCAACCTCATTCCAACAGAGATGTGTTTAATAATTACCCTCATTCCACTTTAATGTTTTAAAACATTCTGAATCATTTCTGTTTGATGAGCAGTCTAGCCTTTGGGAGTTTTAAGTCCAATCTTCTGCCAGATGTAAAGAGACAGTATATCTCTGGGGGCACAAGTTTCCACATCTTGATTTAGCTCAATCTCGCATCTGTGCCATTCTAAATTTTACACATTGAAGGTTGAAAAGGGATATGAGTATGCCACCTTAAGGTTTGGATCTATTTTTTTAGAGGTAAAATTGTCTTGGAGGATGCTATCAGACAGAGAGTATTCCATTAAATGCAAAGTTATCTTGAAACAGGTAAGTTATCTTGAAACAGGTAAGTTATCTAAAAACAGGTAAGATATCTAAAATCTAAATACTAACAGAATACATGACGAGGAGTAAACCAACATATGCAATCAAATCTGTATTTCATATACTGACAATAGCCTGACAGTGGACCACCCACAGCTCTGCAACAGGGAGCTAAGTGACGTCATGTTTATATGGGATAAAATGCTCACCAGGACTCTGAAGATTGAAGGGAAATTTTTTCGATAAGATCCTCTTACAGATGAAAGACGATTTGGTTTCTTTCTGACATTTTTTGCTGCATTACCTCAAATAAATGTTGATATGTTTTAATTGGAAGTGTACCAACAACAAAACCACCATGATTTATTTTAACTGGTGTATATTAAAAGTCTACCAAATTTACTTTCTTGTCATTTTTTCTTTTAAAGAGCACCATGCTGTTATGTAAGAAAACAGAGTACAAATGTACATTGTATCAGAGTAGAGTATATTGTGTAACTTGGATCTTAACAGTTGTGAAATTTCCTTAGAGAAAGCTGCAACTTCAAACAAGAACATTGAAAGCAAAATGTTTTAGCAAAAGTATACTTTATATCAAAAGAAAAAAAAGCAAGATATGTCTTCAAAACCATTTCAACAAACAACTGTCTTGTGCATGCAAACATTGTACTGAACAACCCTTTAGAATGTAACATAAGAAACCGGTAGATATCAAAATAGCAACAGGTATTCCAGAAAGTAGACATGCAAATGACATCTGCTATGTAAATATGAAGAGCAGCAATGGAGCAATCAGAAGCTGATGGTAGAACCCCATCTTTAACAAGTAATAATATATGTTATATGTTGTTTAAGATTTTTAATTCCCATAATTCTGGTCATGGTAGACTTGTCTTACATATGGTAAGTGTGTTATTACAGTGAAAGAAACATTGCAAGCAATGTCTCTGATAAGAATCGACAAGAATTTTAGATAAACACAGTTTCTAAACATAATAAATTATCATAGAGTATAATTTATGTTATTCTTTCATATTTTGAGCTTTAGAATGGCAAACAGAACATAATATTGATGTTTTTAGAATTGTCTAGAGATATATCAGAGACAGGAACTCTACAGGATCTCAACCTGACATGTCAACAAATATTTCTTAGATATTACACTACAAACAGAATGTCTACCTTCTTTAGTGTTGCTGAATTTAACTTTAGGCAACTCTGACAAAATGTCACCAAGAAGTTTAAGCTGAAATAATCTGATAAAAAACAAAAGCTTGGCTTCTAAGAAGAGAATCGATGAAGCTTATATACATGAAAGATCATAGAACTGAAATCAAAATTGCATTTTGGCTGACAGAGCTTCTTTAATAGTAAATATAAAGGAGTATGTGAACATTTGACATTTGAATGATAAATGGGTAAAAAATCAAATGTAAGACTAATTGAACAAATGGGACACAAAACAGTTATGTCAATTTATGTTATTCAAGGCTTAACAATTTGGTCAATTCAATACATGTACATAACTCATCTTCTTAAACCAAAAAGCTTTTTAACTTAATAGATTTCAGCAATAATTTGACATGAAAGTCTTAATTGTCATATTGCATATTTTCTTGAAAACCATGAACTATTTTAGAGGTTACAGAGGTTTAAAGCTTAAAGGTAACAAGTAACTATTACATAGAAGGCACTGACTCAGAGTTTAACAATAAAAAGTGTTGGTAGTTGAATATGACTTGCAACAACATCCTATGTCAGGTATCTAGTACACAATGGGAGTAAGTGGATAAATGGGAACTGGATTTTTGCTTAGAAACCATTGTGTCCATCTTATTAGCAAAAACAAGGTGATAACTCAAAATTAAAGAGCCAATTGGAAAACCATGCACATTTTCCTTCTAATTCAACCAGTAGGGGAGCCTTGGGGCAATCTGGTTATTCACACCTAAACCATTTTAATAGGGTATTATAGGGCATTAAGTCCATCAAAATGTGCTATAAATTGGACCAAATTACACAATATTTAATAGTTGGCTCAATTATTTAACTGTTATGTCGGTCCACAAAACCATTTTCACAATGGGGGTATTGTTAAATTATTGGACAAGAGTGTGTCTGAACACCAGACAGAACTTTCAAACATTCACCAAATTTCAATCAAAACCATAAAAACATTTGACAGAATGACTATAATAGCTGAGAGGAAAATATTCTATTGTACTTTATTCTGATTAATTCAAAGCAAACCAGTTAGTCTGCTGTTGATCACAGCCAAGGGAGGTAACCCTTGTCTATTGTCTGGGTGGTTTATGGACAGGATTCCACTGTTGAGTCATGTTGATTAATAATTATTCATAGAATTTTACACATCATTAAAACACCAGGTTCAAAACTGTCAACAATAAACTATAATATCAGCATTTTATCAATGAGGTAGCCAACAAAAAAATACTCGCTTTAAAAATTGATTTTCTCCCCATGATGGATGAGTGGTGAATACAAATCACCCAATTACTCCAATTCAAGACGTAGTTGTATAAAGGCAGAGAGAGTTCTTTTGTAAGAAATAACGACAAACTTTAATTTATGGTCTGATGTAAGCGATAGATTTCCGAGTGTTGATCTGTTGTTTTGTTTTTAACAGGAACAATGTGCTTTGAAACAACTGACAACTTCTTTCCCTCAATCAATTTTATTAAGCATGGATTGTCATGTTTATTTATAATCAGAAAACCTTAAAAAAAACCATTTCCACCGTCCTTAATTTAGTAATTAACAATAGTGTTTAACAGAAGTGGTGGAATTCAATATATGACATGAATTTTGATCTGACCTTTGGGACTCATTTACCAGTCAAATCATTTTGATAAATTCTGCATTTAACATTAGCACAAACCATTCCCACTGTTTAATAGGATTGAAAATAGCTTCTGAACATCTGAAATCTGCCTTTGAAATGGAATTCTGTGAATTTACCCTGTTTATGAAGTGTGACAATCAATTAAAGCAGGGCCATTTAGTCCATGGAAAAGAGATGAAATGAGAACAATAGTTAACAATCAAAGCTAACAAGTCAATACAAGAGTGTAGAAACTAGGAGTTGGCAACCTATTATTTCCCCTGTAGAATTACACCCTTGTGTTTTGAAAACATGTGAAAATAGTGATTACTTTTGAACAAGGTAAACAATGAATACAATAAAGTTAGAAGAGTTTATTGCAGGAATCAATCTCAATATAACACAATACATTGTAAATAGTCCACAGCACCCAACATCTGTAACTCAATGTTACCAACAGAATTATTAGAAATTACCATCTCAAACAGCAATTAGTGACTGGATAATCAAGTGTAAAATTGGACAGATTCAATCAATGAGACTCCACACACTATGAAACTCTAGGAAACTGGTCAGCTGGAAATAATTTCTACTCTAATTTCATTTCAATAAAATATTGCACACATTCAGGATTGTCATAGTCTCTGACCTAAATTCTAAATGAGAAAATTATTGAGATTAATGAAAAGTTAGTGATGTCTTCCAAATTAAGAAGCTGAACATAGTCTGATCTTGAGAATTCCATTCATCAGTAGAATCTAAATATTTTAGTGCAACTCAATTTCAAGATTGGATAAATCTCAAATGAAGCATTTTATGGATATGTATACCGAACACCCTGGAATTTGAAATAAAGAGGCTGTAGCACTTCATACAATGTAAATATGAATGCACATGTGTTTTTATTTAGAACAATAATTCATTTGATATAAAAATGTAAGTTAATAAATTGCTGACTTATTTAAACCAGCCCTGCCTCCTTACACCACTAACGTTGCTCTTGGTTTAAAGAGATAAAATTACCAATTAATTAAAAGCCATGCTTATTTCCGTTTGGATGTTTAATATATTGAAATGACTGCACCCCTCTTTTAATAACAATTCTAAACAGAACCATATTGTACAGTCGTCAATGAGCATAAACAGACGCCCCTGATCAAGCTTGATTGTACAATTCACGTGCAAAGTTCAAATAGAATATGAATATATACATTGTACAGTAGAGTTCCGTGAGAATATTTACATAATTCACATATTAATAGAGGTTACATGCACTTGACTTTGGTGCTGATACACAAATTACAACGGAGACCGAAAACATTTTCTTCAATTCTGACTTCATAAGTAGGCTATCAAAGGGGTTTTAAAACCACTTTTTACATAAAAATTAGGTTTACATTGATTGTATATGATTAATCCAATTGAAAGTGATTTGCAATTGAAAGTGATTTGCCATCCACTAGAACAATGACAATTTGATTATCTTAGCTGCCATAACGTTATAAAATTCCATAATGTACATTCTGTATATAGAAAATTTAAGAAACATTCTGCAAGTGTTGCAGGCAATGCCATGAGTCAAGAGTTTATTTTGTTAATGGAATGGTACTCAGACCCAATAGAAAAGAGAGAAAAGTTGTATGCCTTGTAGCTGAAGGGCAGATAACTGCAAAGTGTAGAATTTGTAGACAGATGAGCATTAAAATGATGTAATAAAAGTGTTGATAAAACAGACTAGGCTTGAGCAAACAGTATCATTATGATCAAATTGATTTACATGTATTTTCTGGTTGATGTTGCCGCAAGCTATACTCTAAACTCTCAGTGATTCATTCACTAGTTCCTGATCAAAGTAAGATGTGCATTACTTTACAAGATCAGGTTTAAAACCTTTTATTACTGTCTGCTTTTTAACCATATTTTCTTTCATAGTTAAAGGGCATGGAGTTTGTAAATAATATTCCCCCACTGGAGACTTCTTCACAATTTCTAAAACTTACACAATTCATTCCTGAAATTCTGGTAATATGACTAGGGTTAAGAATCCATAACATATTATAGAGTACATATTGATTTCTCCCTCCCATAGTAACAGGGAAGTTAGAACTAGAATCATAAAAAACAGAAGCACCAGACTTGCTTCAGACGAATCTCTGTGCCCAAGATGGGCAAGATATGCTTACTTGACTGAAACACTATGCACTGGAGAAGATTATTTTCCATTGTACCTGAGGTTGAAGGGATGAATGAATGAACAAACAAGGCTTTTTAAACTTCATGACTCCAGGTCAACCACATTCACAAACTAGTACCCATTCCATGGTAAAATCAGATCTGTTGTCTTTTTAAAGGATATGATTTTATATAATGTTATTATTCCCACAAACTTACCGACTTCAAAACCAGCGCTAGTATAGCTAGACCTTTCTAACAAATGAATCATGAACAAAATGATTGTTTAAAGTAGATAAAATATAGGTGTAATTGTCTGGGGTCTAGAAGATTACAACATAAAGACTAATTAATCCTACCTATCAACACAGTGATAATGAGTTCAGTGATGATAGACAGACTACTGTCAGTACTAATTAACTACCTTATATACCGCTACTAGTATACTAATATACCGGTCAATATAGCTTACTAATAACTTGGCAAGTAGACAATATATACAACCAATTTCAACAAATTATACACAAGTATCAACAACACCAGCTATCTGATGACCACCATGTTTCTTTCTTGCCCTCAACAAGTTGCTGTTGTTAACATTTGACGTGTGGCAGCTCAGCACAGCAATAACTATCCACAGCTGAGTTGAGCTTCGTATTAAGATCACAACGAGAAAGATAGAAATTATATGTTACATGTTACAATGTTTGAACTCACAAAATTAAAAGAAGAACAAGAGAAAACCACAGTAGTTTTCACCTGAGATGGGGTCTTCTGTTTTAAGAGGACTTGTCACTTTCTATATTACAACAGATTGTGTCATTATTGTAGGCCCACAGAGGTCAAAGAAAATACATCAATTTTTTCAGTGCATTTGGTTGTATTTACATGAGGATAATGACCTCATAATTTCGTTTCAATTTTCTTTGCTACTCCAGGTTTTGACACCTGAATGCCGCAAATTCAGATGAAATTTCAGTCGCTAGCCGGACAAAAACATTGATATTATTGTCTTAATAAGGAAATGCCAGCTTGATAAAACATCCTGTTCTCAATTGTTGAATTATATTAAATAATGATTTGAAATAGTCAGCAGATTTCTAACCACATTAAATAATTGTAATGGAAATACACTGCAGGAATAAGGATAATAATCATGTAGCATATCAAAAAGCAATTTTTTATCTGCTTCTATTCAATACATGACAAACCAATTAGGATTCAACTGACTATTTGATAAAGTTAGTTTTCAACCTACAACCCCATCATTAAATATAGCCATTACAATACATCAAAAGCTTCTTTTAAATGTCATAAAGTTATAATAGACATTATATATATATTCTTTGTAATGTTCTGTATATCTATAACTTTTTACTTCATTCAATTCCTTGTAAATTACAGCAAATTTCCTATCATCAATGTATAAATATTAACATGAATTTGACTGGAATTGGAGACAGAACCTCAGTGTGGAGATCAGTTTTTAACATTTTATACTCTTTAATTGACCAGTTCCCACTAAAGGCCTACAGCTAAAAGGCAACAAATCAATAATCCAGACTATATGCATCTGCACTCTTAGTGTTTTCTTATCTCATTTATCATATCATAAGCATTTCTAGTGTATGTCTACTAGAATGGATTTAATGCCTTAAATTTAATAGTCCTTGTTCCAGGTAAAAGAAACTCTGAATCAAAGAACTTTTGATTCAGGTTGAAAGCCAGTGGTTGGACAATAAATATATTAGATCAAGTCTGATCACCTGCTCTGGTCAAACATAATGTCTTAGGCTTATTAAAAACTTTAAGATAAATGGATATATGATAGAGTTATAGCTTTATTAATAATTAAACTCAGAACTTGAAAATGGTTTTCCTCAATGTCTCTGTCTAATAATATCATTTATTATAAATCATAATTTGTCGCCCGTTTGATGCGTGTGCGAGTCTATTGAAAACGGCTGATTGAACTCTCAACAATTACCTGACTGTAACGGCTAATAAAACATCAAGATGTAAAGAACTGGACAATAGAGTAAAAGGTAGAACACTGAGTTGTAAAGAACTGGAGAACAAAGTCAAAGGTAGTCAATCATCTCCAGATCCTGTGACAATTAGAGCGTTTATTTTAGGTTGGATAATGAATGGTGGTGAAAATACTGACTTAACCTAGGTCTCCTGACATGAGTGTCCAGTAGATCTAATCTCTAACAATAACCTTTTTAATCACTGTAATCAAATGCTAACCTATTTACATAAAAACACTGTGTATACTGGTCATTGCTTTGATATTTCTATCAGATAAACTGAAAACGTGAAATAATTGGTGGATATCCACACAAAATTACCATAAAAATCAAATCTAGATGCATGTTAAAGATAAAACTGAAATCTAATCAAAGTATGAATTTATCTCTTTTTTCCCTGACGCCGCAAACTTTTCCATAAAATATACTTTTATGACCTGACAAAACTCCATTAAAAATAAAATATTTATCAGTCGAAATAATCACAATTTTCCCAAATAAAATTGGTTCCGTTAAATACACGTCTAGGTTGTGTGCATTATCTGATGCATAGTCTGGATAAATATAGTCATTTAGTATAATAAAACAGAACTTATCATATCTATAACATCTATCTATAGTTAATAAAATAAACAATGAAATCAGGGCTAAGATTAGAAGTACCGATATGGTACCCATATTTATGGTATTCTACTATATTAAGATGGAGAGATTACAGTCATCTGGAAGATTATGGGTGGTCACAGAGTGTTTTAAATCTTCTATGCTCATAAAAATGTATTCCAGATATGTTAGGTGTTCTTTCAGATGAACAGGAATCAAACATTTCATTAATATATTTTAATGTTTAATATCAGTGTTTAATATCAGTGTTTAATATCAGTGTGTCCCTTTATGACGTATATGAAGTTATTATGGAGCTCCAAAATGGATACACAAAGTCAAATGTACACCACTGTTTAATGTCAGGTTTTAAATCTGCTTGCTTTACTAAACTTATTTTCTGGTATGTATTTTATCAATAATCTCATTGCTCCATGCATATTAAATGAGGACAGAAAAGTTGTCAAAAATCACAATAGAACATTTGATAGAGATTTCCCTAGTACCTAGTGTGAATTGCTTTGAACACTGGAATCCAGATCAAATAATTTACTATACATTCAGATAAATGTAGTAGTTGATTATGATTCATATTGGATTAGACTTCCGCAGGCTCTTTTCATAATTTTCTAATACATTCATTACCATAGTAAGATGTTCCATTAAAACAATCTACTATTGGTACTAGTAGAAAACTTAGATAAATAATCAATACTTAAACCATTTAGACTTTAGATCTTTACAGTTGGAACCATTTAGTACAATAATATTATTTCATTTATTATTTTACTTCCAGTATGTTACTATTGGATTCCCTAGACAAATATAGTATGTTTTTTAGTTATTTTAGTAGATTTGAACATTATAATAAACTTATTTACCTATAAAGACTAGAAATATATCATCAGCTTCTAATCCAAATATATCTAATGCCCTATTGTGTAAATTAATGTCTAATTGGTTTTTTTGGTATCCAAAACCAGTGAACTCTTACATCTCTACTCCAAAATATCCATGAATAGTTAGGCATTCTTCTTTAAAGTCTTATATCACAGAAGTTGAAAAAATAGTGACACCACACATAAATAATATAACCATCATGAGTATTTTTAGCTTCAGAAATCAGAAAAGAATAGCATGTAGGTTAAAAAGTCACAGGTCATTGTGTTTCACAGGATTCAGACAGCAACATAACTTTTTCTGGTCTTAATCTGAATTCAATCTGTTTTTCAAAACATAAGCCTTTAAGAGGCATCCAGACCTCAGAAATGAAGAAAATGGATATTCGGGCTAAGTGACAGCTGGACAGAAAGACAAAATCAGCAAAATACAAGTAATGATTTTATAAAAAGTATAGAAGGAAGCAAATCAGTCTGAGACGTTAATGGGAATTCGATTTTTTCCAATGTTTTTTTTCGTTTCATTTTGCCAACAAACATGTACCAGCACTGAACATTTAAATCATTGTGTCTTTGATGTTATAGTGGTTTCACAGGTTAATGTTCAAACATTATCAACATGGCATTTGGTACTGGAAGGTCTTGGATCACACACATGCTGCGCTTTTATTCAGTATCTGAACTCTTCTTGGCCAATTTATCACTAACACAGCTTGGTTCTCAAGCTAGGACACTAAATAATTTCCTTTCCTCTTACTCACATATTTCAACTGCAATCTAGAGTGCACCTAGAAAAAGGTGTTAACATTGTAAGCTACTAATAAAATATTCAGAAAGGAGAGAGAGAATTTTAGCTCCATCTTTACACCACTTTTCCATAACAGTAATACTGTGTTATAACCTAGAAGTTTGGAATTATTCTTGTGATAGGTTTTAATCACTTAATCAAGTCAACATCAAAACATGGCAACAAAGTTTACAAAAATATTTGACAGGAAGTATGACATCTGATGTTATTTTTTATGATATTTATAGAATGTATTGATAATATAAAAAGATATGAAAATAACTGGTTATCTTTTGAAGGTATATTAATATCCATCATGATAATAAATATATCTTTCTGCTATTAAATACTCATTTTAATGATATTTTTATCATCACCCTTAATGACCACTTCACTCTATAACCAATCTTAATTTTATCAGAAACGGTCATTCTCAGATGGTCAAAGGCCTTTCATATTGGCATTAATTTTTCCAAAAAACATTTTGTGTACCGAAAGGAATTTTAGTCATAAAAAAACACCATGTTTTTGCTTTAGTCTGAAATTTAGAGAAGGCAAATTTGAAAATATAGTTATATGTTTATGTGCAGATGAGGAATGATTGATTCTTTCTTTGCTAATAAAAAAAAAAACATATTAGATGTAAAATCAACAAACCACAGCCTTTTATTCAATATTTTCTACATCTCTTAATTTCCATAGTTTTTTTTTTTAAATCTGAAACAAAGAACACAGTTGAATGTAAAAAAAAATGAGAAGAAAAATAAATTGTCTAAGTAAGTTTAACTTGGCATTACTGGAATTTAGAGTCTGGCTTTAAGTAAGAAAAGTTCAAATTGCATGTTCTAATGGCACCATAAGTAACGGGTTCACATTTCTGTATAAAACAGCCCACTTGAAACCTGTTCAGTTTTATCTTCTCAAGTGGTTTAATTCAAGTACAGTGATAAAGATATTATATATATATATTCCTTCTATTAAAATCTCATTTTTAACTCTGGAGTAAGAGAAATTGATGACTATTATCAATGTATGTATTGACTCGCATGACCAAGTGGTTAAGGGAAGCCTCCTGGCAATATTCTCATAGATTACTAGCATCAATTCAATACTAATTTGCCTTACTACTAATGATTTCATAATTGAAAGTTACTGCAGGAATCATCTGCATAAAGTTGTGAATGTCTATAAGAACTGGTGCCACACAGTCTCAAAGACTTTTTAATTCACAATATGATATTTCAACATCAAAATATCTTGCAGTTCTTCTAATTTGTGATAAGATTCTTTGCACTATAAATCAAGTCATTGGTAAAAATATGCCATAATGAAAACTGTCTCACAAAACATTTGTTTTTTCTTCTTTACTAACAGAAAATTCAATTCAATTCAATTCAAAAATGCTGAACACTTAATCAAAATATTTGCAAGCACAAATTCACAAAGAGGTGATAGATCTAAATGTTTTTGATAGTGAAAACCTGGTGTATCTAGAAATAAAGCTTGTCACACCTGATGTCACTACTCAAACACAGCTTTTTGAAGACAAACTTATCTCTGATACCTTGCGACATTTTAACAAACAAGATGAAAGCCTTATCTAGAAAGAAGTGTGTAAAAATCATCAACTAAAAACATCAAACAACAAAAACCTCAGCTAATATCTATTATTATGACATATCTACTCTCTAAACCAATTTGTTATAGAAGAAAACATGACAGGAACAATGTTTTAGTTTACACGTCTGACAAATCAGCAAGGAAAATAACATCTACTATTTGTTTTTCTACATATCATAATACTGTGACGGATGATAGCATTTCCTTGTCTTATCTGTAAGATGATGATCTTTTCCTAAAATGGAATTCAAGATATGAAAAGTATTATCAAACTTTTGTGACGTTTGCCAGGAAAATGAGGTCACTCACATATTTTTTTTTCAACATCAAATACATCATTATGTAAAGAGACAGAACAGGCTTACCAGTACAGAAGAACTGATTCCAGCAAGCCCATGATAGTGCATGTCAACTTGGCCTTATATTCCAAGGATTTGTTAGAACATAACATGAAAATAGCAATGTCTGAAATCCAATTCTAATGCATCATATGAAAGGAAACCATTAAAAAGCAGAAGTGAAAAAATATATGTTGACATGGCATGCAATGTTTCAACAGAATCCTTTCAAAGGTTAATACCAGATGATGGCTTTTCAACAGTCTCCACCTAGTTTCAGTTTAGCTATATGATTAATGTGCAAAGCAGGTGAAATGATGTTGGAACATCTGATCAGGGTGACTTTGGTATTTAGCCATTTGTAACATACACTATTGCTTCATATGAGAGCACAATTAATAAAGTCAGGGCATCAATAACAGACTCATACATGTATGAAGTATAACAAATGTGACACATTGCATGACATGCTTTTTCTGTCCTGCCAATTCATATAAATTCATATAACATGCTTCATGTGTTATTTTATTTCAGGTTAACTTCATCAATAATCTACCAATTGTAATCATATATTAAATATTAATACAGTAGTCACATTTCTTGTGTTACTATCACATAATACATCACAAAGCCAAGGTGTTTTTAACTCGAGATGTGTAATCACTCAATGATATGGTAAAGTTTCAGACACCCGCTGGAAGATAGCGGAATCTGTAGCCACTTGGAGGTGATAAAATGCCTTGTTAAGAAAACACGCAGGAGGTCTGAAAATGTCAATCAAAGATTGAAGAAAGCTGGTAAATGTCTTGAATACAGTCTTCAGTTTACAACTCACTCAGTTTACAAAGGAAAAAAATATTCTCAAGTCCTTTGCACTTAAACTGTAACAATAGAAAATGGATACCCACATTTAAACATTTCAAGTTTTAACTCTTGCCTGGTGTTTTATAAGATTTAACATCTCTAGTTATACTGAGCTTGAGATTATCTACAGTGCCCTGAACTCAGTTGTATAAATGACCATTATGCAACAATGCCTACAAAGACCTTTACAATGAGTCATGTAGTTTAAAGTAAGTAATTTTTGCTATGGTGTTCACAGTATACCTGAAGGTCCTTTAAATACATGTAAATCAGGGTACTTGTTGAAAGTTGTATTTGCATCTCACCTCATGAGTTCATAACAGAGAAATATATTTAACTTAATCTATATTTTCCCATAAATGGCAGGAAGAGAGTAAACACAGTTGAGCTAAAACTTATGTTATATACTCATAAAACAAGACAAGTTATCTGGCATTTAAAAATGTTCTCCTACACATACAACTAATTATTACATTTCTACAAAACCTATACATATTCCATGAAATAAAACAAGAAAGCCATATTATAATGGTTTTAGTTTGAACAATAAAACCCTGTAATAAATTGTAAGTAATGGATATTGTAATAAAGAGTGACAGATAATAATTGGTTAAATTATATTTTTCTTCCTCTATCTATATAATTCTACTTGTATCTGTGACCTATGATAGGTTATCAACACCTTCATCTTGCCACATTCTTGAATAATGGTTTGAGAATCATCCATTCATATAAGAAATAAGAACCATTTTGCAAAATATCTCTATTATATTATTTTTTAATACATCATAGTTTTATATATTATACTATTATGTTTTGCTAGAAAGATCTAAGAGAACGTTCAAAGACATCAGGTAAATAAATTAGATATGGAACAGTAGTTAGGACTCACAGAGTTGACAAAACACAAAAAATAGTATCCTGAATCAAGATAGAATCCAAGGATGCATCATATTTAAAAAAATTTAATGAAGTAAATGATCATTTTCCAATGTTCTAGAAATATCATGATACTTATTGGATTGAATAGATATTGCAGCAATCTTATTAAAGTGTGTCCTATAGAGGTTAAAGTAATTGTCCAGTAATTGACATTGAGGTTAGACTAAACCCCAGGAGGTATCCAATCCTATTAAACCACATCACATGATTAAAATCCTACTTTGATTAATAACTATCATTTCACTTACCTTCAAATAAACAATTAAACACTGACAAATTTTCTTTGAACTTTCAAATTAAATCCAACTGTCAATTTTTTACAGTTATTTTTTCACACATATTCACACAAAAACCAGTTTGTTTTTAAAAACTTTTCACAAATCTGAAATGAGAAAAAGTAGGAATTATAATTGAATTCACAAAAGAACTCCAATAATTCAATTTCATCTATTTTGTAATGCAATAAACCCATCTATCTCAGAAACAAAAAATACTAATTTCTCAAAGAGTTTACAAATAAACTGGAGTAAGAGAGAATGCATCTGCCTACAGATATTGACAAAATCTTTTCCTATAGGTATATAGATAATCATACATGTATTTTATCTAATTCATTTCTATGATTACAATTTTGGCATATTCACTATATAGTGAACTTTTTGTACTTGATTTTTTAAGTTAAATGCAAATACATTAGCATTTTGAATATTGTTGTGTGAAAAATTTTTTCCAATGTCTTTACTCTTAAGGCAAACTAATATTTGAATATCATTTTAAAATTATTTCCCATACTTTAAATAGTCGGTCAGATATAACGATATTTGGGAACTTGTTATACTGCACAAACACACAATTTTAATTAATATTTCATAATGAACCATTTAGTTCATGGGAAAAAAAATATCTTCTAGTTTCAAGTGAAGTGTTTTTAAAAAAATATCTACATCCACCCCTATTATTCTATTTTAATTGGTATACGGAAATAAACAATTGAAAGTATTGGGTTCTACTGACATGACAGCAAGGTTCACTGTTCCTGCCTCAGTACATTTCATAATACACTTTAATCCAGATACATCCTGCAGACAGGACAGAGCAGTCAGTTTATACTGAGCGTCATTATAACCGCGAACGCTGCATTCGCATTGGATTGCTCAACCTGATTTTGTATGAGGTCGTTTATACTTGGGGCGAACGCGAAGCGACCGAATTTCTGTTTGCCCGGAAAACCGCAGAGATTGCCTCCAGAGTCAAATTTTGGGAAAAGACCGTGCGAACTATTAACATTAGCCAATCAGAGTGTGAGGTCAAAGTTCATTCCTGTCTGCCAGTTCACTCTGAGCTCGTTTCATCAGCGAATTTACACGCATAACGCCGCTTTCAATACTAACGATGATCATTGCGAAAAGTCGCGTTCGTGGTCGCGCTCAGTATAATTAGGCCTTTAGAGCAATAGTAATACACATCATTGGCTTAATTACATCAGGCGAATGGTGGATGTGGGTTATTATTTCTGCCAGCAATGCCGATAGAATCAATGTTTGTTTTTTCCCTCATGTATTCTTCTGGATCTTGACAATGCTACACCACATTGATTGTGGTGTGAGATATGTGTTTTAGATAGGTGTATGTGTATCATGTTTCTGGTATAAGTTAATACATTGAATATATCCCTGTCGCAGACAAAATAATCAAATGTCAAGGGTAAGAGCTAAAAAACACTGGTAACATTTGGAGATTAGTCAAATCTGTAGTTGTTTAGTTTTATCTTAGTAGATTGACTAATTATGGAATATTAGATATAAATTAATTATCATCAAGTCATTATCTGCCCAGTAGATAATTATAATGTTTACATATTTCATACATTAACCCTGTATATTTTAGTCTATATTTTATTCCTTGCAGAATGACCTGAATAATGTTTGTCCCAAAGTCCTACCCACCTATCAATGGTAGGTCAGATGGGAACAATCTTGTTTTTTCCAGTGATTAGACAAACAAGCTCTGCAAAATAAATGAAGATGAAGCCATGATTCATATGGTTTACAATGCTTAGCAGTATTTAAAATTGTTGCTGGATGTCCTATATATACAATTTAACCATTCCTTATTTCCTGGTATGATCATGGATGACGAATTCGAGATGTGATCACCAGATTAGATGACAATTATTTTAAATATACTATAGTCATGAGGATGACAATTATATTAAATACCTTTGTCATAGTTTTACAATAATTCAATTATATTCTAAATATAGGTGAGATATGATTGGAATTATTAGATCCTGTCATATGACACGATCTGTCTTGTCATCATTTAATAGTTTCATTATAAATGAATTAATGCTTTAATTATACAGTATTTTTCAGCTAGGGTTAAACATAGATGGCAACATCACATATGCCCAAGTCACAAAACAATCATCACATATGGAAAGAGAATTAGAAGCCTACTGTAGGAGAGGAATGTGTCCTATTATATCAATAATCCAATTGTCAAAATATACAGTTAAGCAGTTAAAAAGTTAGCAGCAGACACATCATAAGTGATCAATAACTAATAAAAACTATATGTTATTCTGTATCAATGCCTTTGAAAGTTTGTTATGACTATTAAATTTTGAGTTATATTCACTATTTATCATAACAATGTGAAGGTATGAAATAACTCAAATATTTATTACTGTTATATCTTTCATGAGAAAAGAAGTTATGAGTTCATTAAGTGTATTTCAACTGTAATTCAATTTTCATAATGTAATTACAATGAGCATATTAATTTATTTTACATTATATTACAAGGGCTTGTATTTATGAAGAATAATGAGCTAACATAGAAATCATGTCATAATCATGTTTTTCTCAAATATCATACAGACTTGATATTTGCCTGACCCCAGCCATTTGTGTATTATCTGACACCAAACGCATTTATTCTCACCCTGATTAAAAATAAACAAATGAACTCACTGTCACTTAGGTGTGAAAAGAAAAATACCAGGAAAACTTATTAGGGTGATAAATTTTTCATATTTTCATTTGATTGTCTTGATACAGTTTCATTCACGGTTATTTTCTAACTTTTCCTTTTATCACTATTTTTTTTATTCACAAGAGGATTGTCCTTGCATATAAACTTAACATGCACATATTTTTTGCAAGTCTACAAACAACGATGAAAACTGGAAACCACAACTGCATGAGCAATGGCTTTAACAATTCTCTAAAAGAATACTTTAAACAACAACAATAAACCTAAATATTATGATTTATTAGTGATTTTGTCTTGCATTTAAGATGCACGACTGATTTTTCTGATTAATTTCAGAAGGCACCACTAGTGCTGCTAGCTTGTGATCTTTCACAGTATAATGATATAATTCATATAATTGACCAATTTGTGTCATGAAATATTCAAATTTCAACAAACTGTGGCCTTTATTTGCATATAGAATGTTTGTAAATCTGGTATCTCATTATAATTTAGCAGTTCAAAGCAGTTTCTAGGGTATATAGGCATGAAAATATAATGATTTTTTGTAAATGGTGTCAGAATTTTTCCAGCATGACAAGCTCATAAAAACTACTGAACTATAACAATTTCTCACTCCGTCAGCTGTTGACTTGACGTTTGTCCTCAAAATATGTGACATGCAACAAAAATTCTGGGCCACCTGTATTATAACTATGGACAACATCACTTGAAACAATTACTTGATCAGGAAGCAAATGACAGTATTGTCAATAGCAGTTCAAAACATACCAGGCACTGAACATCAGGAGACTAAGACTTGCATGCTACTGCTGTATCACCAAAAATTAATTAAATTGATGTGTTACATTTTTCAGGCACCTGAAAGTGCTAATGAAGACAGATCAAAACCATGCAGTGTACAATAAGGGAAACTTTGCCAGAATAGCAGCATTACTCTACTCCGTTTTGATTTCCAACTTTGCACAATCTTTGACATGCACTGCAGCTTTCTACTTCTACAAGTGCAAATTTGTAGTGCCAGCAGTTTGATGACCTAATTCTTATTAAATATAATATAAACAGTGTGAGATGGAATATTGGTTTTTACTACTATACCTGATAGTATTCTATAGACAGATATCCAAATAGCCTTATAAATATTCATTCAAATACACTACAGACACTTCAAACACAAGCTAGCAATAGCACTGAGAATAAGTTTTCCTGTTTAAAACAACTGTTAAAATAAAGCACTATAACAAAATATGTTTCTAAGACAGTTTTTGTGTTGTAAAAATCCACACTAGTGGTAAAGTGTTTAAATGAATGATACTTCAACTAGTGAAGTCAATACACTGACTGAATATTGGAGAGGATTGAAGCAGTCGACAATGTGTATTACAACTGACTGACCAACGAACCAATCAGATTGTCTCTAGTATAATCAACGTCTGTTACACTCAGAACACATGCTGTTTTCTCTCAATATTGTTCCATACAAATTAGTTATTATTGTTACATTGCATTGAATAAATGGAATGGTTCAATGGATGAATGAAGAATTTCAGAGAAAGAAAAAAGGACTACCACTCTTAATACAGTGGAATTCACATACAATTAAAAGTGGCACCCATTCCAATCTGAAAATAGATCTTAATGTTATAAAGCTAGAAAAAAAAGCTTGTAGTGTAAGCATGAGGTAGCATAGAGACACTGAAAATCACTCAATTTGTAACAAAACTTTACTGTTAAAAAACACCAAATTTAATATATTTGATCTGAATAATGTTCAGAGTTTACTTAAACAACACTATAAAACTATATGACAGTGTTGGTGAGCAGCTATCAACAACCTCAAAATACCTAAAATCTACTCAAAATGAAAAAAAAGTTTCAAAAAAGCTCAATGTAGAGGTATTGGTGGTGAATCTTTTGAACACAGATAATTTATCAAAATTTACCCAATTGTAAAAGAATTTATTTGACCAGCTTGAAAAACTAATAATAGTGAACTGTATTGAGAACACTTATATTGTTTAAAGGATACCCCCTGGGACGTAGGCAGTTAGATACAGTACTGCCAATATTAAGAAAAAATCCCCTCAAAAACCATTATGAAGTCCAGCTTCCTCTTATTTTTCTAATATAAGACATTTTAAAATGTATTATGTTGTCCTTGTTTCAATAATCATAGACATGAACCAGTCCAAAACCAGAACAGAAGGCAATGTAACACTTGTATCTTAATTACAAAATTTGCTCTGAAAAAATTAATTACTGTTAAAAATCTTTTTTGTTGAACAAATCACCTCAATATAAAAATCATTATTCATTTTTAACCTTAAGGTCCAGATCAATAGTTGATGACGGTCGGCAGACGCAAAGCACGTGTCACAAAAACCTCATAAATCATAAAAAACAAATAGGTGACAGTATGGACAGTGACTGGACAATGTCCACTTCAGAATCTAAATAAGCGCATAAAGACCTTTAGAATTTGTTTTTGATCTGTAGAACAAAACCTTTTCCACGTTCAACCTCTTATTAACCTTTTTATACCACTAAATCTCTTAAATACAAAGTTTAGATCAGTAGATCAACATATTATAGTAACCCTACCTAACAATACTTTAATTATTTCCTATTGTTCAACAACCTTTGAATGTAGAGGGTTTTATCCTCTCATCTCAAGTACATAAAATCTTTGCCTTCTGTTCATAAATTATATATCTCACCCTTACTTAAGAGGCACTCAGAAGAAGTGTTTCTGTAGAAATGGTATCTAGAATCAGAGAGACATGTTCCATTGATAAATGTAACATCTATATTGGCATTAATCCACAACTTAACAATCAGTACAACATACAAATCATCAGAAATGCATTAAGTCATGTAATCTGAAGAAAACATGCTGATATAATACTCATCCTGAATCATGTAATTTATAAAGTATTGAACATTTTTAAGCAGTCAAAATTAAAAGTTATTGTATATTTACGTAAATATTAAACAAATCTGTCAAACTAACCAGATATTTTGAAGTTACAATACACTAATACTATGAACATTTCAGTTTTTAGATGAATATGGTGCATACTTCTAACAATTAAAGTTCAGATGTAAAAACATCAATTTAATGTGCCCAGATGGGGGTAATACTGAAAGGATTTGTACACCAATTTCAAACCACATGCCCTGTATTTGTCTTTTGCTACAGTGATCAAAGGCAAACAAGTAGAATAACAGAATGGTTTTAAAATGTATTAACATTATGACCTTTCGCCCATTCCCCATTGTTTTTCAACCAGGTTCAAAATAAACAATGACTGTCTTAAGTATGGCCAGAATTTAACTGGTCAATTGGTCAAGCTAATGGACATCTTGTTATCAAATTCTTTCAGAAATTACAATCATCAGAAAGTCAATAAGGGCAGAAATTCGAGGACATTTAAGGACAAAGGGGACACAAAGAATATTCAAATGTTGTATCAGACATGTTGTCTAGGATACACCAGTACCAAGTACAAAACTTGACATTGTTCAATAATCTCTTATATTAGATTCACTAATGAATTTTCATTTTGTATATGCTAACCTCCAATATCTTGATTTCTTATCTTCTACATTTGAAAGTAGAATACTTGGTTATTAATATGTATAGTGAAATCCCTGTCATTCCCTATAATATCTACAATATGTTAACCTGTCGTACTGCTTTTTATACTGTGCAAAGAAAATTGCAAATCAATTACAAAGCTAGGGCTCAAAATTTTATAAAGGAAAGATAACCTCCATTTCTAAAAAAAAGGCTACTTTTATGAACTTTTAGTGAAGGGTTTGCAGCATAAAATCTCCTAGTATTTGGTCCAGCCTTTTGACAACATCTGGGTATAATACTACTATAGTGGATTAACAAAATATTTAGGATACCATTCAAATAATGGGTTAAAAGTCCTGATGCTCTGAAGCCTTAATTAGGATGGTTAGCAATTAACTTATTATTAACTAATTATCTAGCAAGAAGACAAAAATAACCATTAATTCACTAAATATCTACTATAAGATTTCATTCAATGAAGTAAAAGTTTTGAAACCTAGCAAATTCACAATTTTTCACTTCATGTGTCCAATTTTCTCTGAACTGATTTCTATTTAAAAGGTTTCATTAATTAAACTGGCATTGAAATCCTGAAAGTGGCACCATGACAAATTCTTTTACACATGTCAGGAGAATTCAGTTGATGAGATTTTAAACTTCATTGCTATTTCAAGTTAGTTTAATCAGCTAAATTTATCATTTAAAATTCTTCGCATAAAAATGACAATTGAAATAATTTATCTGTTTAACATTCATAGATTGTGACATCAGTATTGCAAATATCACTTAAAACAAGTCTGAATGGTGCCAAAAATACAAACATTTTGAAAAGGCTCTTAAAATAGACTTAATAATTTGTTTGTCTTTATAAAAATTTTGAATTCAATCCAAGAAGGTTGCATATTACCAATATACCTGCCATCTTGCCATATTGATCATCATCACAATATACAACATTTAATGTTAAGAACAATCTTCTATCACAAGGGATGATTCTCAAATTTCCTTTAATTCTACAATGTAAACATTTAATTATGAGTAGAATAGCTGATTAACATGACAAGTCAATGCATCTAGGTTTCCAGAGAATTTCTGGAGCAGATGTCAAAGTTTGCCCCCCTTTTAACAGTGGCTAGTAATCTATTTGACTTTTAACTGTTCCATGGCATCAAATTACATCACTGCCTTCTGTTTCCTTCCTTTCTGTGACACATAACCTTACAATTATCATAATGGCTACACTCAAATTTACATTTAATTGCAAAATGGCATCACAATTTGTCCTGCTGCTGCTTCTCATGGGCAATGAACCTGTGAAAATTGACATTCCCCCACTCTTTGTTTGGTACAGAAAGAACTTAACGTGTTGTAACTTTTTCTCTCTCAAGTTTCCAAGGGATTTGTAATTGAAGACCTCTCTTCTTTGTTTTTCAACAATTTTTAATAAAATATTGAAATTAGATCACTTGTGATTGGATTAAACATCCATTTGCAAGTCATTTTTTAATAATTATCTCCATAATATTACATGATAACAATAGCAGACGTGACAGAAAACAAGGGCAGATAATTCAAGTATTGTAAATTAATTTAAAGAACCAGCAGTGATTTATGAGACTAATTATTATTCATGAATATCTCTTTAATTGCAATATGAAGGTCAAATTACAGGAACTTTGTTATGATAAATTGATTTGATTCTAACAAAGAGATTTACAAGAAAGTCACCCAAATATAGTGTGCTTCAATCAAGAGATAAATGTGTAGATAATCAATTTGTTTATTTGAAGTTTGTTAAAAGATGAATTGTAGCTTTATGTCCTACTTTTTAGTTCTGGTTTTGGTTAATGCAGACAGGCAACCATGTGCAGAATGCAATGAAAAACTACTCTTTTTCCATACCC
Source organism: Lottia gigantea (assembly GCF_000327385.1). NCBI lineage: Eukaryota > Metazoa > Mollusca > Gastropoda > Lottiidae > Lottia > Lottia gigantea. Next base: position 5,061,091 of record NW_008709379.1, read on the forward strand.
CTCTGTCAAGGGACATATAACTGGGTTAGCATGGGGTTCTCGGTTTCCACTCAAATAACTCAATGCTTTATCACTATACACCCTTTGAACCACTGAGTGACCTATCAAATATCACACTCAGAAATACATCCTATCTAAAGAAATATTAACAAACTGTAGCATAAAGCAACAGAAATTCAAATTAACAGTTACTTTTACTGTTTTTTTACTGTGTGTCTTGAAGTATATAAGGAATGAAAAAAATATTGAAAATATATATATCCTAGAGACATAGAATTGATTCCCCACAAAAATCCTTGTTAAGCATTTTAAGTCTTATCACTTCATGGTATGGGTAAATGATCAGACCTCTTCAGAAACAGCAAACATTCTGTTTGTTACACCTCTATATTTTAACCTTTAAGTGCCTAGAATCATTATCCTTACCTGGAAGTATGTAAAGAATGGTAGACTACAGAAGATATTAGTACCACCTACAGATAAGAGTTTGAACAGAAGTGATTGATATTGAAAATAAGCTACTGTCTAGTAATTGTTATCAGCAAGTAGACTCACTGGAGAATTTCAATAACAACAATAACTATAATTTACCCTTTCTTACATCAAAAAAATCTTATCGTGTTGTTTTATCACTGTATAGAATAACCTTCAAAAACTTGAATTTGCAGAAAAAGATTCTTGAAAGGAAATTTTACTAAGTGTAATAATTAAGATTAGAACTGACATAATATGCTCATTGTTTTATTTTTTACCCTTGGAGGAAAAGCTTCAACACGCTGCCTTGCACAGATAGAAGTATTTCAAAACCAATCATCAATATTTTCATAGTAAGTCATCATCTTCTCTGCCAAAATCCAAACCAAGATATTTTCATACCACTCAAGTTACTGAGCAGTTTCAAGGCATCTTTAAATATTTAGTCAACACCTGGGAGGATTGCATTGAAAAATGAAAACCTACAGAGACAGGGAAAAGATTGAAATACAAGAGCTGGTAGTAATTGAGAGACTAGAAGTGGTTTATCATTCATCCCTTCCAGGGAATACTTTCTATTATCATCTCACACTTAATCTTTTCAACATTCTTCTCATTTTGATTTGATGGAAAGGATAAATGAATTGAATGAATGATCAGACAACATTTGAGTTTCAGCTAAATATGCCAGTCAAACAAATATGTACATCTGTGATTTTGGTCTTCGATAGCAGTTAGTACATGAAAACAGAGAGCTATGCCTCAAGTAGAATTTATCAATAATCTTAAATTGAGACTCACAATCAGTTTAAGGGTAATTTTCTTCCTGAATCATTGAAATCAACAGTTTTTGTAAATGTTAAAAATATAAGTAAGTATGTAAATGAAAATAATAGTAACTATAAGTAATAAGTCAAAATGACAGACAACAAATTCAGATATCAGTAATTCTTAACTACTAGACATGATTGAGAGGCAATGACACGAGAGGTTTGAAAAAAAAGTAGAATCTTAAAGCAGAAGTCATAAATCAGTATTATATATTGAACAATAATAGATGGTTTCATACAGCCAGACACTTCACCTTAAGCCATACCAATCTCTTGAGGTTGGCACTTCATCTGGCCACCAGACACAAAGCATTTCTTATCCTAATCCACTTTTCTAACACATAGTTCTTCACATTTTTCTCTAGAGATTTCTTTTAACTCAATCGTCAAACATTTTGAATGTCTTCTGCTTCTTTTTTCAATTCCTTTTGGAAATCATGTAACTTGATCTTTCATTTTAAGAACGTGGACAACTGATTCCAACTAAATTTTATTCTTTAATTGTATTTATACAACAGAGTAAGATAAAACAGAGGCTTTGATTCTTTCTACAAAACAAACTTCTTTGCTTTTTCCACAGATTACCCCATGACAGCGATATATTGGTTTAATAAACTATTGATATAACTAGATTCAAAGCTGTTGGCCTCCAACTTGCACAAATTATGATTTAAATAATATTATACTTCTTTATGTAAAAGGAATATTAAGGCGAGAGAGAGAAATTAACTAAATACAGCAAATCTGAATAACATTCATTGCTGGTAAATTAACAACTCTATAATTCTTGAGTCTTTTGTTTCCATTTTTAACTTCTTTACCAATGTATTTAAATTAGACCAGAAAAAGGTATCAATTCTAATGAGAATTGTTTGGAGATGGGTTAAATTTATGATTATTTCCTCAAGTCTAAATAGTCTCTTTTCATCTGGAATGTGGTATTTTACTTCAATTTGAATTCTATTTTGGCACTCGGCTCCATTAAGTGCATCGGTTCAAATTAGAATTGTTCGCAAAGTGCAGCTAATGTTCCTGTAATAAATTATGGTTTCAGAAACCATTCCATTCTCCAAATTATCACTTTTTCCATCTGTTGCTGTAAAAGTGAGGTTGTTGGAGAGCCAGTCAGTGTGTAATTTATTTCCTGCTGAACATTAGGGAGTTCAACAGGAAATGGACATGTAATAATCTGGCAATACCATGAAAACAGATAATAAAGAACTTTTCTCACACATTTCTACCATAAATTATAGTGTGATGTCATTTTACCAATGAGTTGAATGAGAGGAATTTGACCTGTTTAAATCTCCTGTGACAAAGATGGTTCCATGCAGGATTGCACCAGACGATATTAGAAATGAGGAATTTAAGCAACTGATATTTTGTTATCACAGGTCCATTATCTTTGTCTACTGTATATCCAGATTACCACAGAAACAAGCAATTCAGAAAGATACACTCCTGAAATCATGCAAGATCATTGTAAAATTTGGTTTCCAGCTAATAGAGCTCAATCTGCAACAAGTTTTATTATGAAAGTTATATTGAAACTTAACATGAGATTTTCATTCTAAACGAGCATATCATGCTATGAATAATTGATGTACGAGCTCTTTAGGTTGGAGAGCAAATTTTGTTTATTTTTATGTATATAAGGCAAATTGCCCACAGTACAATTTTACAAACTATTAGAAAATATTTAAGGAAACAACAAAAACAAACAAAAGACAACAAACATGAAGAAATAATGTACAGTATATTACTTTTCATAAATACCACATTATTTTAAACTTTGTTATGTATATTTAATTATTACCCAATTTAGTTTTATATATTAAAAGAACAATTTTAATTGAGTACTATGAATCATTTGATAAATATATAAAGAAATATATTAAATAGATAAAGATAAAAATAGTAATTATATACATACAAGGTAACATATATACATTTATATAGACACAGCTTTATGGAACAACAATCACTGGTTAAAGTTTTATGCAACGTTTTGACGTGTTGTTCCATAAAGCTGTGTCTATATATCGTACTCACAATTGCTAAATGCCATTCAAAGACTATATATACATTTATTTTGATGAATGTTTCCCATTTTGATCTTCTTAAAGTTAACTTCTGTGGCAAAATAAATAAATATTTTGAAACATTAAAGAAACAGGTGTTCCATTTTTTTAGCTAAGCTAATCAGTAATAGTGTTCACAGCTCACTGTCCAAATTTGAGCCTTCAAATCATGTGTGTCCAGAATTATCCACATTTGAATGTTAAAATGAAGACTCCTCATTTTAAGATACTGTGTGATATATAGAAATAGCAAGTAAAATTCCTAGTGTGAAGTATTTTTTAAGTAATTATGCGATTTTTGTACTTTTCTTGTACTTCTTAAGATTATTAACATACATTTAAACTAAAATCAAACCACAAAAATGATGCACCTGGCCCTTTAATTATAATTTCTCAATGTTTGCTTGACTTTAAAAAGATTAGACATAGTATTCCTTTAATTCTCTACACATTATTTGACTGAAAATAGTGAAAAATTTCACTTGCGCTTAATTTCAGATGAATTGAAGACATAAAACATTCACACTTGCTATATTTTACAAACACGGCTTTTCAATGGACATAAACCACGATGGTGAGAAAGTATTAAAGATGAATGAGTAAGAAGATATAATGACTATAGTTTACAATGACTGAATGACCCGATACCAGAACTAATAAGATTTCAAACTATTAAATAAATTAATCACATCATACACGCTACTCTTCAGTAAAAACACATCTATTTTACTTCCTGTGTGAGCTAGGTCATCATCTTCAGTTACAAAGCTTCACAGAACATCTGATCTCTCACTGAGTCTTCATGTTAAATCACCTGATGAGCAATCATTGAAACTTGTTCTTTCTAGTACGTTGTTTTGGTATAATAATATTAATATTATAAATATAAAATTTTACTGTTACTAGTTGAATCACTGATAGGAGAGCACATGCTATACTAAAGACAATTTTACAAGTTTAGGCATAGGTTCTGGAATATAATAAAACAGTGCATTCAGATATTTTCACTTGTTTCTCTCTGGGCAGTGCATCAGGGTCGAGTTCTGATTTGACAGACGTTTTCATGTTATGGAATATAAAACAAGGATTCTGGGTTGAAAATAGACTATGTGGGAGAATTTGAGGTGTTGCCTAGACAAAATTGGCACTCTTCTTTTTATAGCCAATAACATCCTTATAAGATCTGCTGAAACATGATCTAACATTATTTTACTACAATACAAATATTGTTTTCCTTAAATTTAATTCCACTGAAAAATTTGAAAACTGGTTGTATCAACTCAATGTAATATAATTTCAAAATCTGTCTCCAGTTCTCAGGAAGATCACTCTGTCAAACAGAGTAAAACAGTATCGACATTTATGGCAAGCCCTGTCAATTTCTCCTTTTGAAGATATTTTCAAACCACTGACACTTCAAAGATCAATCCAAAATATTATTTCATGATTAAATCTAACTAAACACCCATCATAATATTCAATATCATTTAAAGACTTGTTTTTTAAGATTTTCAAGATATTGAAGAAAAGGTTTGTGGAACACATCCAAATGTAATATTTAAAAATAAATATTAATTGAAATCACAAAAGCAGCAGAAAGCTTTGAGAGCATAGGAACACAATGCTTTAGGTTTGGCTCCATTAGATTTATGGTATATGCAATATATACATAAATATGAATATTAATCAATGAAGAAAACAAGGAATCCATAAAAGAGAAAAGAAAGCCACCAATGCCTTGCAAGAACCAAATACCAGTGCTTAATACTGTAGAGAAATATTCAGCTATATAGAAATACATGTATCACTAGTATTGATTTACAATTGGCAGAGTGAATATAAAAAAACTACCTAACATGATGATGCATGTCATTGAATAAAGACGTTAACACTAATGTGACCTAGTTGTTTATTCTTATCAGGATATAAACCATGATAATTCCAGGGAAATATTATCAGGAGATGCAATATCTAGAAAAAGAAATGATTCTTCTACAGAAGCTATACTATATTATTTTAGATAGAATTATAAGAAATGAAATGGTTCAGTAATGGACCGTTTAGTCTAATGAGGTGATCAAATAAGGAAAGTTTGGTGAGGTCATTTGAATCTTATGTTTCAAATTCAAACCACACACTATCAATATCACCAGACACTTTTTTGTGTCAGCCCCTTAAATGCAGTCTTATTTATGCAGATATTGAATCCTGGACCATCCTGTTAGCAAGCAAGCGTTTATCTCACTGAGCTTCCACAAATCAATAGAGAATATACAATTGTCAAGGTGTGAGATATCGATAAAAAAGAAAGAGTAAAAAGGCTAAGATTATTGGATAAAAAGAAAGTTAATATCCATTAGGATAAGGTTGTGTTTAGGAGACGGTTTGATTCTATTATAGCTTACAATACAGAATACAGTTGGAAGAAGATCTAATAAGGATAGTGACAGAACATAACACGAATAATCCTAGTCAATAATAGAATGTGAACAGGAAATACTAGCTTCAAGTCTCTAAAGTTAAAGATGCTCTCTGAGTATGGTAGTAAATCTGATGTATCCTGATATATATAATTTGATATATACTTAATGTTTCAATAGATATCATCCATAACCTTATAATTTCATGAGGCTATGGTCAGGCATGCACACTGAAACTCCTGATTGAGTTTATGCCAATAAATCCCACACAACTAGAGACAGAAGACAATTTGAGAATAAGTTTCTAAACATAGCTGGTAATGCATATAAGGTATTCTTATTAAACAGTTTACATTTTTAACATTCGCTTAGTCAAATGGATGTCTGCATTTTGTCCAGCTCTGATCACCAACTTGACTGATATTTGAAAAGATCATTAAATATAGTGATAAGAAAGGTTGTGAATGGAATCAATATTTGACTATAAGCAATAGAATTTATTTTAGCTAGTCTTTATCCCTGGATCAGACATTCAATTCCTTAAACCTCATTATTATTAACGTCCAACAGTATTTACTCAACTATCAGGTTTATATTTATCCTAGTTGACGGCTATATTTTCTATTGTAATAATTTCTATCATCTGCATGAAACCTTATACTCATTAACTGATTTAAAATTCAACCAGAAAGACAAAAGTACCTGGTAACATATTCTTTTAGTAAGAACCTCAGAGTCCAGAGATATCCACAACATATACCTAGATCTCCAATAGAAACATCTACATCACAAGACAAAGCTTTGGTTCAAGCTATGCTAGCTACAGATTTTGTGACATGAATTAAACTGTTTGTGAAAATTTTTTGCTGGAAACTGTTCATGAACATCCTTTCTAGCATGAGAGGTTCCAGAAGGGGAAGAAGAAATGAAATATGAGAGAAAAGGGCTGCTACACCTTTTTGATTTGATTCTTTAACAATACACAGTTGCTGTGACCTTTGAGTAGAGATTAGGTACTTTCAGAAGGTTGTTCTCATAATGTTCAGTACTTAAGTACTTCACCATCATCAGAACTCCTCATATAGTTCAGACATTGCCTCTTCTGATTTCAGTTGCAAAAAAACCTTGGTTGATTCAGTTTTGGAGAGTTAAAGAGGTGAAGCAGACTGTAATGAGCTCAATTGACATCTTCAAGGTGGTCTTGGAGAAGGGATTGGGAACACCAATGTTTAAGGACCATACTTAGAAGGGTACTTCTACACACTCATCTTGTCAAACCATCTTTGCCAAGTCATTGGTAGCTTTATCAGTTGGTGAAGCAAATGACTTTATTCTTCTAAATCTGCAAGTATCCTTTAAATATATCTTTATTTTTTAAGAAATACAAAGAACTCAGATTTAAAGCATATAGAAATGAAAATCAATACTAAAAGTAAATTGTAAGATAAAACAAAAACTATGTGAACCATTGCGTGCTACTGTTAATAAGATTACAACATTACATTTAAAACTTTTTTTCTCTAAAACTTATTATTTTTATTGGTTAACATGAAATAAGATACACATCACTATAGTTTTTCCTCTACCACCTTCTGATTTGGATTTTGACATTTTATGATATTATCTCTGACTACTGAAATTATTGGAAGCACAAGTTAGTGTTTGTTACTATAGGAAGCCATTATATGGTAGCCATTTTTTCATTTGCAGTCAGATAATTCATCTTGTGAATGTTTAGGAAAGCTTTGATAGATTATTGACAAGAGCTGTGAATACTTGAGAAATACTGACATCATACTGTGTAGTTATCTAGTAATAGATACTAGTTATTCTCTATTGTCAATCTCATGCAATTTTTATTGATTTTCATGACATTTTCAGGTCAAGGGTCAGCAAAGTGCTGTGTGGTGTTTGTTTAAAAAATGACACTTATTCAATGCTAGTCATATTTTCTAACTTATTGGAAAGCATGAAGACCAGTGACTTTGATGTTTTTCCAGTTTAAAGAAAGTGAATAATGTTATTAAGTTAGATAATTCAGGTCACAAATCTGATTCTGACCCCAACTGTAAGAATTGAATCATTTGGTAATAAACACTGGATCTAAGCTCTTTGCACCTTTATTCAAGGCTGGAAATTTAGAACAGCAATTACCAGTATATTTAAGAGTTGGCCCAAATAAGGTGATTAGATGAAATGACAGTAAAGTACCTGGTCCAATATGGAATCACATGAGACACCTACAAGACAATCTGATAATGTCAGTTGGAATCTTTTCTCAAGTGTCTCCATCAACAACATTCTGAACAATGTGTCTTTTACTCTAAATTAGAATTGGAAGAAATTTTAAGATTTATATGGTCCACTGGACAGATTCTTCAACATTATTCAAAAAGACACTTGTTGAAAACCAGGATATTAAAAAAGCAATTTGAGAAAAGATAAGGCCATAATTCTACAGATAACAATATGACTAACTTCAATGCTTCAATTGCTTTTGACAATTGAAATGCCAGGGAAGATGGATTGTAATTCCTTTATGAAACTAGTTTCTCGTCTAAAGATTGATTTTAACTGCTTTATGAAGCTGGCCTTTACTACCCTCTCCCATTAGCCAAATGTACAAAGTAATATTTTTACAAGTTTTCACATTTTTCCTGACAAAAGATACATTGCTTTTAATGGCAAAACAACTGACGTCACAGCAAATTATTTTAATAGGCTTTTGAGTCATGCAATGGCTTTTTTTTAAATCGCTTCTTTCTTATTTTTTAACACATAATAAATTTGAAAATAGATTATGGTAGGGCATTATCACCAATAAATACTTGAACAATTTTACAATCATTTATTACATGGCACTTAACAAATCATATTATAAAGGATATAAATTTATTATATTGATATGAAATGGCTGATATTCCTGTTTTAAATGTCTCTGCTTTTAGCACTGGGTGAAATTTTCATTTTCAATAGTAAAGATAGCTTGCCAGGCAAGGTAACATACGCCCACTGGCAGCTGTCAGAAATGATAAAACAGTCTTTAGTGACTACAGTATGAATTTTCTCATATTAAAGAAATTTTAATAGTTTGAATTCATTGATATACATATTTACTGCCATTTATTTATACTGAGAAATTCCACCAAATTTTTAAAAATCAATATCAATTACCCAAATACATCAAATTATCGCATCAATATACATGATCACACCATGTTTCATTAAAATCATTTGAAAACTGTAGTCTCTAATGTGTTCACAAACAGATTTTGACGAGTTTTTCCTAAGTCAACGGCAATAACTCAAAGACCCTTCATCGAAATATTGTCAAATTGGAACTTGACCAAGATCTCATCATTATAAATGATCACACCAAATTTCATTAAATTCAGTTGAAAACTGTTGTCCCTATTGTGTTCACAAACAAATTTTGACGTGTTTTTCATAAGTCAAGAGCAATAACTCAAAAACCGTTCATCGAAATATCGTCAAATTCAAACTTGACCAAGATCTCATCAATATAAATGATCACACCAAATTTCATTAAAATTAGTTGAAAACTGTAGTCTCTATTGTGTTCAGAAACAAATTTTGAAGCGTTTTTCCTAAGTCAAGGGCAATAACTCAAAAACCATTCATCGAAAAATCGTCAAATTCGAACTTGACCAAGATCTCATCAATATAAATGATCACACCAAATTTCATTAAAATCAGTTGAAAACTGTAGTCTCTATTGTGTTCACAAGAAATGTTGATGGACCAACGGACCGACGACAATATACGTCCACATTTCCATGTGGGCGTATAAAAATCATGATATTATCAAATAATATTTTAATATACATATTGCCTTGCTTTTGGAAATATTTGTTTGTGAAATTTGAAATTATTTAAAGTTGCTTAACATAAGTTACACAGTTAAATGTATCTACCTAACATATTGACAATTATTGAAAATAGACCTGTAAGTCTGATTTCAAAAACTTCTCTGGACTTCAAAATAGGATTTTTCACCCAGTATTTGTCACAGTTATTCTTGAGTATTTCAGAAAATGTCTTTGACACCAATCTGATCTGGTTAAGAAGATATAAGACTAGAGAGCAATGTGTTCTATACCAAGGTGTCATCAGGGAGATCAATCTGTCAACTATAAGACATACAAGTTGATGGTTTGATCCAACAGAGCAATGTGAAGACACAATTACATAGACCTCTGAATTAATCACTTGAAACATGTACTCTATCTGAATCTTTATTTTAACACTCTCTGTGTTCTTTTGTTTTCTATTTGTACTCAAAATCTGGTTAGGCTAAAATTTGAGCATTTTAGGTTGATCCTTGAATTACAATATTAGTAAGTCTTGGGGTTTTAGTAGAATGGTTCTTCTGCTGTTGTGTATGGTATATTTTAATTTTGCCATTTAAAAGATCTTGATTCTTAATTCACATGATTTATAATCCAGTACTTAGCTGCTGATGTTCCCTCAAAACATGGCACTAGAAGTATCATTCCTTTAACATGGATCCTGGTATTCCTGGGTTTTTGGACTCAACATTCTGATTGTAATGTGAAGAGTTAAAAAAACAATACTATTTGTGTCTAGGCATGATGTTTCCATCATCTAAGACTCAACCAAATCAACAGTCTACTGCTTTTTTGCCTCCAAAACATTGAACAATAATATCACCAAAATCTTCAAATAACAAATTTCATCAGTCTTAAAAGAAAGTTAATCTACACTCTCAACAAATTCTCACAGCAGCAAGAAGTAAATAAATGGAAGTGTTTCACAAGAAAATCGTGCAATCTTGGAGGTCAAAGAATTTAATCAGTACTGGTTCCAATAAGTTTCCAGGAATAATGTATTATTACATTCTTTCCATTCTTAATGCAGATTAAAACAGACATTGACGCCACATTTTCGAAAACACTATTTGCCAAATATCAATCATAACTTTACACATCTGATCTTCTTTTTAAAATTCACAACCTGTTATCAAGACAGTGTCGACAAGAATATCAATTGAAATTCTATTATAAATCTTCATGATGTAGCTGGTAAATTTACATATGTAGACTGACTTTCATTGCATGCTTAGACAGACACCAGATAATTCAGTTAAACTGTAACTTTATCAATCTGTTCAATACATAAAATAAGTCTAACACCACAAGCATAATGTTAAAGCACACAAGGATTGTCTAATAACTACAAGTTCGAATATGCATGATCAAAAAAACTTTCCTCTAGCAAGGATCATTGGCAATCTGGCAGATTCTCTTAAAGTGATACTATGTCTTAGAATGAACATAAAATTTAAGTTCTCGAAATGGTCAATATGAGTATATATTCATCAGTTAGCTTACCTGGTGTCATAAAGTTACAACAGAATCCCTGGAAAATTCATAAATCTAAATAATTATTGAAAACGCTTAATCTTGATATTAAGCATTTTTCAATAGATAATTTCATATTTATGGGTAATTACCATGTTTTTTGGATTTATCGGATTATATAAGGATTCTGTTCTGTTATTTATGACACATTACAGATGAATATGCTCTTATTGGTCAAGATTTTAAGTTCATTCTAAGACATAGTATTCCTTTAAATATTAGGATTGAACTCAGATTAATCACAAGCTTTGCAAGATAAACTATAAGTAAAAGTTTTAGCCAAGAGTCTGAAGCTTATGAGAATGATCAAACAAAATTAAATCTGGTGACCAAAAATTACATGTTCAAGATAATTCAGACTTCGGTGAATGACTTACTTGTTTGAAACGACAGTAGATTTTCTGAATAATTTATGATTAAAGTCTCACCGTTTAAGTTAGACACCATAATTCTTGGCTTAGCTCATATTTTAATTGGACATGAGTTGTATTTGCAAGATATTGAAAATCTATGAATAACAAGAGATTTTCATCAATCATTGGAACAGAAAGCATGCTTCAATTTGTAATTTGTGACAATTCCTTTTAATAAGGTGGTCATTAGTGTGTCTCACAATATATCATTAAAATTCAACTCCATCTATTTTAATAGAGGACAGTCTGTATTTATTTACACAAACCTATAATCACAATAAACTCTTTCCTCTCACAATCATTACAATTTACTATACATAATGTGATTAGAGTGCATCAAAGTCTCAAAGAACCCTTCAAGATATAATTCAAGTATATACATGTAGCAAGTTTTTTTTTTCAGCTCAACACAGACTGCTACAAGTTCTGTCAATAATATCAAAAAAGAAGTAAAAAATTCATCTACAACATGCCTAAATATGCCTTCAAAAAATGAGGTGATGCACATTGACAGGACTGAGCTTTATCTGAATCCATCTGCCTGGTTTACCAACAATCATGGTAAATATGGATAATAGACAAGCAATAAATTTGTAAAGTTCTGAGCTTCCAATTTTATTTTCGTCTACCTATAAATCTACCTGTGAGTCATAAAAATAAAACAGCTAAGAAAAAGGTAAGGAAAATGGAAATAAATGAGTGCAGTAAAAGTGTCACACTTAGACAAGTTAATCTACCAATTACCATTAGATGGTATTAATCAATGTCTTATTACCCATAATGCATCAATGTCCTTACTCTTTTACCTCCTGACCAATCAAATTTCACTACCTGTTGATAAAAACCAGACACCAAGAAAAGTTTTTAAATATTGCCGTTTGGAATTTAATTCCAGCCTGCTTAGTAACCCTGTAATTTCAGTTTACATGACAAGATAAGACAGAATGACAAAGTAAAAGTAGAATTGGAAACTTGGAACTAATCAGACGCCGGCCAAATGTACTGCTGTTCTATAAGAACTGTCAATTTCAACTGATTATGTGTATTATGTCATCCAAGATGAAAGGGTCAAAATGTCTTCCATTTCCACTCTAAATCAATAACGGTATTACCTCATGTCTTACTACAATCTGACATAAAACTTGCTGCCATTTGTTTGTCACATTATAAATTTCTTAGTTTTTGTTGAAACAGGTACCTAATACCAATGTTCACTAACTATCTAAAAACAGAATGAATGCCACTAACATTTCAATGTTTCAACATGGCTACTACAGTTCAAGCCTTTCAAAGTTTTTTTGAACAGTTCGAGAGACAGTGCCTTGACACTTAGCTCTTCTACCACCCAAGGCTCTTCATGTCCACTAAACTTTAGTAGTTTCTGATAGAGAGGTTTTATTCTGAAAAATTGGGCTCTAAGCCATTTAATTTGGTGTATTCTTTTTCAAGTAAATCAAGATTAAAGTGGAAGTGGATTTGAGATTGTCATTTATTCTGTGATGTTCAGGGAACCTCAAAACCTGCAAGCAAATTAAAGCAGCACTCCAGCAAAGCTGGCTATAATTTGACACACTTCCAATTTCACAAATTACATCACCTTGATAGATTAAAGGCATGTGTGGAAGAGTTCACTTAAAGTTGAGGGTAACATGTCTACCACCAGTGTTCCAACCCCACCAACAACAGCATGGGTCTTAAGAGTTTAAAGAATGTGTTACAGTTTCTTTAATGTCATCACCGTTATCCTGCTCATCAAACTGTGTATGTCATAACCATTTCCTGTGTTGACAAGATAAAGTTGGACTACTTACATATGGAGGAAGGATATGAGTAGAAATCAATACGCTCTATAGTGTCTAATCAACTTTACGACTTAATCCAGATAATTTATAGATCTACATTATTTATAACTAGTCTATGTTCCAAGTCCCAGTAGTCGGATCTAATCAAACCATTGGTAGAGAAATGGTGGTCTACATTTCTCTAGTGGAAAGCCAAGATTACTTTAAGTCAATTTTAATACCTCATTTCTCCACAATATGGTCTCAAAGATTACCTATCAAACATGTCCACATTGTTACTATAGTCTCTACTGCTCTTTGTCTCACTGGTTAAGAATTACACGTCTGATCATAATAAATGGATATTCTTTTTATTTTACCCATAACACTTATAAAATGGATAAAATAAAATCGAATTGTATGTCATGTAGACAAATATAACGATACTTTGCCAGGCAAGCTAACAAGCTGAGTTGGCAGTTGTTAAAATAGCAACATTTGAATGGTACACATCTCCACCTCAAAAGTTAAATATCATAATATGTTTCAGATCAGGAAACCAGGAAGATATGCAATTTGAAACTATTTCACAGATTCGTAGATCCAACTCTACTTCTGGAATAATCTGAATGTCAGCAAATAATTGATCACAATACAACTACCTATATTTATTTTATTCAGCAGAGTGAATATTTCATGCCATGAATCGAGTTGTTTTGTAATTCTACATGTAAAACATATCACCAGTAATGGATCTACAGTACTACTATTTATTATTTATACTCTTAAGAGGCATATCACATAAAAAAATCTACACATGCAATTCACAAGGGACAAATTACCATCTTTTTTCTAGTAAAGAGTTGTTACAATTCACAAAATAAATAAAATGCTATCTATCACTACTAGAACAATGCAAACTTTCAAGAGACTGAAATTTTGGATCAGTTCTTGCAAGTTTTGAACTTTGATCCCACACGATATTGGTGTGTGAATATCACAATTAACATTTCAAAATCAGACAACAATGACATCAATACAGTGAGACAGTTTGAAATAGAATTGTCATTTAACTAAGAAAGAGTGGTAGTAATTTTCACTAAAACTGTCAAAGTCACAGACACGAAGCTAGTCATTAAGAAAAAAAGTACAAGATAAGTCTATTTATCGATAGCATTTTCAGACAAATTAATATTCCAAAGTAGCCTTCAAGGACATCTTAACCACAGTTTCCTTCAGGTGGCAATTTATGGGAATAAAACCAAGCTGCTTTCAATCGGAACAACCATATCTGATGATCAGTCTTGAAGCATAAGTCGATTGAATCAAATTAGGTATGTCTCAAGAGCTTCTTTGCCATACTTATATCATTCTTTACTTGTCACTTGATTGTAAAGCTACGCCTGTTTCAGCTTCGATCAATGCTAATCTCAGATAGTTTATGATAAACTAAATCACCCTCAAGTAGACAGCCAAAACAACATGGCTGACACTTTAATTTTGGGTAATTTGAAGAAAACCAAAGTATTTCAATGTTGTATTAATATTGATAAATCATACATAGGAATTGTTGAATAGGTGAAAGAAAGTATAGAATGTTAAATATTTCTTTAACCCAAAGATACTTGTGCTCATGTTTATATATTTATCAAAGTCATTCCAAGATTAAAATCCAAATTCTCTTATTAATTCGATTGTGCAAAGACTATGTGACTACCACTTAAACCAAATACTTTGGTTTGGCTGCTTTAACATCCATTAAATCAATCTTGTAGAAAGCAACAAACTGTGCCACAATTTCCAGGAATCATAACAATCAAACTCACAGCTCACCAAGTATTCCATGCTTCATTACAGAATCAGACAATTAAGAACATCGGAAAGAAACACCAATAAATAAGTCAAGGGAATATAGTTTGAATAAATAATTCACAAGAAAAAAACAATGAAATCATAAATTCAGGAAGAAGCTGGGAAGGTGGCCAATTTATATTAATAATGAGATCCAATAAAAATAAACAAGGAATGACATAAAAACATTTTCATTCCCAGCGAGTCCAATTCCAGAAACTACCATAACCTTGAAATTAAGACATATTTTAAGAAAAAAATGAAAATGTAGGAGATGGAGAAGTGAAATAAGTAGATTAAAGGCGAATGAGATCATAAAATGGATTCCATTATGGCTACTTTCTTTAATAAACAATCAATTCTAGTTGATTACCATTTTCTAATGATTTTCTCAAGAGTCTCGTGTTCTGCATGGCTTGTGATAAAAGATATTATCAATTAGAAATAATGTGATAGAGAAATATTCATACACAAATGAATTTTCCACCTATTAATAAAGAAATGACCAGAAGCTAAAAGATTGGGAAGATTCCCAAAAGGCTAGTTAAGTATAGAATGAATTTCTACTTTCAGTCATACATTAGTATTTTTTGTCTCCTTTAGTTTGCTTCGTTCAATCCCAGAGAACCCATTTGCACTCCAGTCTGAATTCCTTGCCCTCAAGAGATATAGCAATTCCCTTAGCTCATTTGCACTCAGGTTGGAATAAGGGTTCAACTATCCTGCTGAATCTGAACAGTAAACTTACTGAAACACCTTCATTCAAAGGTCAAATGAAATGCTCATAATGCATGAAAGGTAAATAAGATTTGTATGTGTAATAGAATTATCTACACCCCTAAACTATTTGAAGAACAGTGCTATAGTATTTTCCTTTTTAATCAAACCATAACAAACATTGGCTGAAACATTTAAATAGAATTTGGAAGTGTGAAAACCAACAATAGGGGCTATAAAAATTGTTCTGGGTCAACATGAACATAAAATAAATGTCAACATGGACATGAAGCCATGTATTGACATGTTAAATATACATTGTTTACATTCATCCCAGCTATTATTTATTCTAATATCATCAGATTATCTAGCAGCCATCTTACTTTAACATGTTAGCTTGTTATTTCTTCTTAATAATAGGTGAACCTTAAAGACGTTGTATCTGGAAAGGTTTGTTTTAGGATAATGTGGATAAGAGAATATATGCACCACCACCAAAATAAGAGATTTTAAGTTAACCACCATAATATTGCATGTCCTCTTTTCTCCAGTAACTAACTCCTAAGATACTAAAAGTCAATTTTTACTGAATTTTTGAACCAGTATTGATCTTTTGGACTAAAATGTGTTGTTATGGATCATTATCAGAAATATCATAAGACTCCAACTGAAAGAAAACACTCAGAATTCAAACACAGTCACATTTCATCAAAATCAATTCATTCTCTTTATATGAATCCAGATTCAGAATATTTCAACTGCAAAACAGCAATTAAAATAAGTTTAATAAAAATATTTGCTGCAAACCAAATTCTTTACAAAATAGCAATTCAAAACAAATGCTATATGCTTAAAGCAATGTAAAAGATAGTTTCTTTGAGTAAAAATGTAGCCAAAAGGAGATGGAAACCATTTTATATGTTCTCCTCAAGATATTCCTTTCTGTACTTTGATGTGAAGTGTTAGAATTCTGAGATTCAGCATTGATCCAGTATTTTCTGAATGGATGAGTAGGTTTTCACCATTAGATAGATAGAAAAGCTTACACAGTTGATTAGCAATGCTATTATTCCAATGCTATTTAAACATGTATAATACACTGGCACTCAAGCCTAAACCAAAGTGGCCTGGTAGAATATTGGATTTATGGTTTCAACTATTCACATATAAAATCAAAGAGTACTTTATACATGCCAGGAGCTATAGAATGAGATGTTTCAATATTTAAGATATGGATATGCTCATTAGAACCATCAACCTCTAACTTTCCTGGAATATGTAATTTTTTTCTGCCAGTAGTGCTCATACTAACATGTACATTTTATGCCATTTACTTTTTTAGGTCTACTTAAGTCATGAGAAAAATGTTTTTTTATTGAAAATTTTTTAGGAAAAATGATCTTAGATCAACTTGCGAAATGTGTAGAAGCCTTGAAAGACAGATGATAATTTTTTAAAGCACAACCATTTTACAAGGTTTCTAATAATGACAAGGGCAAAGTGTGGACAAGTTTTTTATTTGAAAGCTGTGTCCCTCAAGCTGTTAAACAGATAAAATATTTAATGCCTTCTCTTACATCAAGAGATTTGTGGAAGGAAACCAAAGAAATTAAGATTTGTTAACATCTTCAACACCAGTTTCTGTGAATTTCTTTAATGGATTTATGGTACCATATCAGTAATGTTGTTAATGTAACAAGTTAGAGCTTCCTTGTCACTTTGCTTGTTGCATCATCTTACAAATTAATAAACGATGAACTAGGTGTGAAAAAAGCTCATTTTAGCCTGGATTTAAAAGAACCTAGAGGCCTACTTCAGTCTAACTAAAATCATAGATTGCAGTTTTTTTTTAATGTCATTGTGTGTGTTATTGATGTTGTATATGTATATATATATTTTGTAGAGTCTTATATAAAAGTTATAACAAATTATGTCTGTTTTCCTTATGCTATTTTTGATGCAAGTATGCAACAAAGCTTAATTTACTATCATTTGTACATCTATGTTACATCAAGACTGGACAAAATTTATCATATTAGTCTGTTCTTACCTTTTTATTTCTGCTTAAATTCTGCACTCCAAAGTCTGAAAAATATAAAAAAATAAATGCTTACAGTTTGGAATTAGCAGTGTGGCACTTTGAAATGGATCATCAGACCATTATCTAAATATCTATTAAAACTCAACACAGGGAAAATACATTTTTTTGACATATTTTGACATATTTACAAAAAAATAGAAATCCAAATATGTTTTTTTTTTAATTCAAATGAAATTTGTGTGTTAAATCATCGCTAGAATTCCCTTTTGAAGAACCTAATTTACAATGAAGGGCTCCTCAGTACTGTAACATGACATATTCAATTATAGCAATTTAAACAATGATGACAGATAATCTGGTTGAAAAGTCAAGAACAAGCTCATCTTCATCAAGTGTTTAACCATCTTAAAGAATTTCAGTCAGTGTTTCAAGTTCAAACATTAGAAATGAACCTCGGGACTTGAGACATGAACTTCTGTTAACATCAGTCATTACAAAGACTTCATTAAGAAAAAACAACCTGTTTCAACTATTCTACATCAAAAAGCTAGAGAATGAGAATTATTGAAAATGTGTTGAGAGAATAAAAATAAGAAGATTTAAGCTCGTGGGAATTGGACAAGCATTGTCACAGTAACTGTTTTATTAGCCAGAGATTTGCCAGAAAATAAGCAATCAAAGAAAAACGTTGATGGCTAGTCCACTCAATCTGTCTTTTTAGCAATTTATGTGGTTCACGTAAATCGAATGAACAAATGATTCACTCCAATTTAAACTCTGTTTATGATTCTCCATTGAGAAATTTCAATGAGGCTTCTTTATAATTGCATCATTTTTCATGTATTGATGTTAAGTTTAGTGAGAGATTAACACGAACTTTGGTCATCATGTTCATCTTAAAATTGCTTAATGTCATGACATTTTTCACTGTCCAATTACAGCAAGGAATGAAGATCTCGTTATGGCAAGTTTTTTCCAACATGATGCTTCAGAGGCATTTGCTTCTGATCAATTCACAGCCAATAAAGTAAAAATTAGTCTTGAAAAATGAATTAGAGAAAGTTTCATAATGACCAATAAATATATTTCAGAACCTAATGAGTCTAAACTTGAGATATAAAGCAAAGAGTTGCCATGTACACAGAAGTAGTCCAGAAATGAACAGTGGAATTACTCCACAGCATCTTGACATTAGAATTTAGATTAGTATAAAATGTAGACAAATATACTGCAGTTTACTGCAGACAATGTGCAGTTATGGACCATTTCCATCCTAGATCAGCTGGGATAAGAACATTATTTCAGGAGATTGTGGCTGATAAACAACAGTTTTAGCTTAGATCACTTGATAAATACATCTTAGCCAAGATTTCACTTGATACAGTCCAATGTAATATATATTTTATGAGTGATTATGGCCCGATTTATATATACTTAACATGCATCCTATAGTGTTTCAACATGTGTATAATGGCCTTAGGTCTATGGGTGACCAATTTATAAACATAAAGACCAGCTGGACAAATACTACACATATCTGTACATATACTATGATAACATCTACAATGTTTCTAACTTGTATATGTTGTTTTCTTTACAGACATTGAATATTTGTAAATAAACAACAAAATATTCAAATTCAATTCCATTTTCTTTAAAAACCAAATAACACATACATATATACACATGATGTCAGTTTGCTTCAAAAACTAAAAGGTGCCTAATCAGCCTTCTAATAGTTGCATATATATATCTCATTAAAGGGCTCTGACCAAACTAATACATGTATCCCTTTAAACAATATTCACCTCAGTGAAACAGTCGCCAATCCATAGCATACCGTATTTATAAATAAATAAAAGTAGAAAGCTATTTCAAAGTTTTGTCCAAGTTACATATATTTTAAGTAGTTTTCAAATTTTATCTTTCAGTTCTTTCAAATATGATATTATTCCTTTTATCCGAGTAATACATAGAATAATATGTATAGCTATATTCAACAGTTTTTAACAGCTAATAACTAAGCAACATTCAATTACTTTCACTCAAATTTGAATCATTTTTACATATAAATTCAATTTCGGCATAAATATGATAAAAGAAACAGAAATTTAAAGGCATATATAATGATTTCATTATGAAAACTTATTAGAATTTGAAGTGAAATAGGATTTCTGATAGATGAAATATTTGAGATGAGCAAGAAAATGAGAGGTGTCAATCTCCAGGGAAGAAAAACCAACAACTTCAGATATTCTTTAAATAGATTTTACAATTTAACATATTGATAGGTATAAACAGATGCTTTCACTTTCTACCTTCTATCTTTTAATTTAAGAGTAGATAAAAAGATACAGTGAGTCAATTATTGTAAATGTGAATGTTCTGAATTGAATTACCTTGAACATTGTGATTTTACATGCAACAATCAGTAAAGAAAACATTTCAATTGTGATGTTTCTATGTGTTTTTGAGGTTTATCCCCACTCAAATACCCATGCATCATATAGACTGGAATTGATATTTGGGTTAAAATAATTGGAAAAAGTATCAATAGAAACATTTCATATTTATCACTTAAAGAACAGAATTCATTCTCCAGGAAATACCATGACAGGTGTACTGAAGTCTTAGATCAGAAAATTTAGATTGTAATACTCTTATTAGAATGATATCATTATCCATGTAAATTTAACTGAGTTTTTAATGAAGGTACATAGCCTGTACCAGTGGTACGTGGTCCTCAAGTTATTCATCATCCATCCAACTCTTTTACTATAACAAATCTTACATCTTTACTGTAGAGAAAACAGGTAAGAAAATGTCAATGTAATTTGTCAACTTATACCAGTTCAAAATTCAGATCCCCAAACTAACTAGCACTAAGAAACACATTCATTGGCATTCAGTTATGGAGCCTGAATTGAAAACTTGTTTTAAGTTCTTAAGTAGCCTTGGTTATATACCAAGATATACAGATCAAGACAAACAAAAAAAGATTTAATGATGAATTTTTTTAATCTAATTGATAAACATTACAGAGACAATATAAACAAAACCTACCAGTATTTCCTTTTATTTTACTTTTACAGACAGAATTATTATCTTAGACCTTCCAGGCACTATTTTCTTGGAATTATAATATATTGTTTACAGACTGCCTCCAACTACCTATATTCTTGGCTGTACTGATTTATAAAGAAAGATTTTATATAAAATAAAAACAGTATATTCTGATATCTGTAGAAAATCAATCTATGATGCCATGTTATAACCCATGGGATGTTTTTGCAAGTTAATACTCAGCTTGAATATAATCTTATAAAATGTTAAATAGTCACTCAAATTCATGCAGTTTCTTAAATTCCCACAACATCAAAAAATTGAAATGATAAGAATTTTATGCTTGACATAAAGACAAGTAGTAAGATATGAAATAGTTAGTAACACCATGCTTTTAATTGTTGAAAAATTGACAAAGTATGTATAATTTAAGGGATAAAATAAAGATTGAATGGATAGAACTTTCATTTTTATAGATTTCTTGTTTCTAGATTGGAAGAAATAGGTTATATTGTTTGAACTATCAAACACAGCTTTCAAGCATAAAAAGAAGGATTGTTAGCAATACAAGTTAGATACTTTAAAGTAACTTTCCCAGATACAATATCACAATATACATTACAGCACAATACCACACCAAAACAATGATCAATGTTGCAGGTTAAAACATTTATTCTGGAGTGGCAAGCTAAAAAATGCAATAAAATAAGCAGATCTGTCCATTGTAACAATTGAAATGTGAAAGAAAATCAACTGGATTAAATGATTTAATGTCTACATCACATTAGACTTATGATGCTGGGCAAAGTTTTGCAGTGTGTATCAATGAACAGAAGAGACTGGGTTGTAAAATCTCAAGGTATGTCTGCTTTAAGCCCTAGACATTCAATTTTAGTGATTTTACTAGTACTTTCGAGCTTTGACTAATCAACTATAGATCAAGAGCAGTTTTCCAATAGATTCTGAAGTCAAAAAGTCTGAAAGATTTTAACCAGGTAGGTACCTTTAAGAATGTGAAGTTGCATAAAGTGAATCAATGATTGATATAAAACTATCTAAGAAAATAACAGATCAATAGATAAAAAAGAGAGAGATATTGTAAGGGAGAAAGACTATCACTAACAATTTTACCTTCAGGCTAGACACAAGAAATGATTTTCTTATAGAAGCTTATTATATCAATTTTCTTCCAATCTTTCTAGCGAGTTGATAATCTAGACTTTTAAACGGGACTCAAATAGCATGAGACATACACACTATGGATGTTGATATGTTCACTGTGGCATATGTCAAAGGGTACCATTAAGCAAATATCCAAAAACTATATATTTTGATAACCCTTAGAAAGAAAGAAAGAACCGACAATATTTTAAGGATCCTTTCTACCAGCTGGTCACTGGCCAAACCTCCTGGAATTGATCTTTCCTTTATGTCAAAGGGTACAATTAAGCAATTATCCAAATATAAAAACTATACTTTTTTGATAACCATTAGAAAGAACCAACTATATATTACAAGGATAAAACTTAAGTTCACATTTAAGGATCCTTAATACCATCTGATTCTTGGCCAAACCAAACCTCCTGGCTAATATTAACCCACAACCATCATTAGATCATTTACCTTTAAAGGGATTGCAAAGAGGTTTTCTAAATTGTTTATGTATATTAGGGACACTCATAGCACCTTCCAATTTTCAGACGTCTGTGGTTCCTGTAATTCCACTAAAAAATATGTGTTTGGTGACGTCACTAATCCCTAAACATGTATACTACACATAAAAAATTTAGTAAACCTCTTTACAATTCCTTTAGTAGGTAGGCCATATAGGTGTAGGATTATATACAGACTGGGAGTATTTTTTATTACAAATATCGCATGTCCATTCTTAAATGCACTTAATAAAATAATTACTATTTACAATAGCGAAGTTTAAACAGTTAATCTTATTTTGCACATTGGTTAATTTTTAGTTTTATCCTGATACAGACTGATATAATCTCATCTGACTATACATTTTAAAATTGATTATATCTTTAAGATGCAAGAGAGTCTATAAAAAAATAAACAGGATATGAATCCATATTGTATTATGATTGTTCCACCCTAATGTGTACAGAACATTTTAAACAATAACTATATCAAATACAAAATATTTTATCGCTTCCAGGTGTTTACTTCTTATAAAATATCTTCCACAAAATATAAAAGCTTCCTTTCAATTTCAAATTTTATAAAACATAAATTTGATGACACACCCAATTTAAATTGAAGGCATCATTCAATATTTCAGTGCATGTTAATCAAACTGTTATTTTCAAAACTTTTCTTTATCAAGGCACAATTGACGACCTGCTTGCAGCTTGATATTTAAAGAAATTAAAATTCAAAATTGAATACATGTGCAGAAAACAATTCACAAGCCTGAATATACATCTGTTCAAACACAAAGACAAACTTACAAATTTGTATTAAAATCAGAATTGTACAAAAGAAAAGTGGTTCATAAACAGTCATCACACATAATAAATCAAATTAGTGATCTTGGATAATTTTTTAAGAAATAAATATGTCATACCTGCTTATTAGAGTTATAATTTATGAGAATCTATAAATCAGTATATTAATATAGTTTAAGATAATACAACTTCATAATAACAGTTTATTATATTCTCTTTAGACCCATTGTTCAGATGACTTGTACCTCACCTTTATTGATAATGATTAAATATTCAAAATATTTACTAGTGATAGGCTATCTCAACAATATTATAGATAACCTTATTACAGAGGTGTTTGTCATACAAGAAAACATTTTCTACAAAATTTTAAAAACTATTTATCATTGGCTAGTATAAGCTTAAGTAAATGCAAAAAATTTGATAAATTGACCAAGTCCTTCAAAATCAATTTTACTTTCACAAAATCAAAGTCAGAAAAGTCTTTGTTAATTATTTTTCATACTTGGAAGGGCTTATATTTTAGGACACTATTCTTAAGCTTGACAAACTATATCTGTATCCAATACAGAAAGGTTAAGGCTTGTTATATTTGAGAAAAGTTGTTTTTTTTTACCAAGAGCTCTCCTCTCATAAAGATAAGTGGAAGGTGTGGAGTGTGACTAGATGTTTATCTAAAGAGTTACCTTTTCCTGGATTAATAAGGTATGTTAGTGAGATCATAAATTCTTCAGTTGTCAATCATCATGTTAAATTTCTAGTCAATTAAAGACCGATTACAGATCCTTTATCATTGTGTATACAATATAACTAGAGATGTATTTACAATGGTATTCCAGTACCCCATTCACCATTTTCAGACATCTTGGACATCTCTCATATCAGGGCCTACATCACATATTGATAATTTTGATTAAAATCAAATATTTTGAAGTCTTTGATGGGTCTGATGGAGGCTGCCACCCATAAAACCCTGAGAAAAAATATCAACAATGGAATGAAATCAGGATAATATAAATATATGTTCAAGAAGGATGTAAACCTCAATTCAAGCAATAAAGTTTGTTAACAGCAGATTACACAAGATTATTTATTTCAGATCTGTAACTATTATATAGGTCCTTTTTATTTTTAGAATTAATTATAGATCTTGGACACAAATTGAAACGTCATCTATTTTCATTGCATGTTGCATATTATATGAAATGTCCCTGACTCAAGGAATAGGTTAATAACACGCACTTTAAACCCAAGTGCTGTACTGAAAATAAATATAAACAGTTTTG
Organism: Lottia gigantea; assembly: GCF_000327385.1. Taxonomy (NCBI): domain Eukaryota; kingdom Metazoa; phylum Mollusca; class Gastropoda; family Lottiidae; genus Lottia; species Lottia gigantea. Next base: position 5,085,909 of record NW_008709379.1, read on the forward strand.
GCATTCAAATACACTTAAAAATTATCAGAGTACTTATTTTGACTGTAGACTTTGACAATTGTTCAAGTGGTGTTTTCCTTCTATTAATTCGTGTAAGGTGACACACAGGTCAGATATGTTACTAATAGTCTTGTATTGTTTCTGATGAATTCTATTTGGCCTTCAATCATAGTTAAAGAGGTTGTTTTCCAGCTTTTTCTTATATGTATTGCAACCATTGATGTCTTCTATTAGCATCATTCTGTTTTTCTAGCAGCTGATTGTGCTTTCTGCTGTTATAGAAATGCATAACTGCATCATATGATGTCATTATGGCCAAGGCTTAAAATATCCTAGAGCCTTTGCACTAGCTTAGTAGTTAGTTTTATTGGAATTGCAAGACTACAGAAGCCTGTCTGAAAATCGGAAATCACGTACAAACAATATTTCTTTACAATCCTTTTAATCTGAATGGATAAGGCAGACCCTTTGCACAACTTTGGACACAATTAGTTTATACCCTCTATAAGGATCATGAGTTGATATAGTGGCATATAGGGATTGTGTTGCACCATTTTGTTGTAATGATCATTGTGATTTCTTTACTGCAAAGCTGCATCTTATTTGTGTGCTGGAGATTAGCACCAACAGTACAACAGAACAGATGAATTTTGTGTAATGTAAACGGTCTAGCGTTCTGAGAACTGTTACAATTATGGCCCACCTTGGGAAGGTGGTCTCGGAACGGTTCTCATAACGGACTCGATGAATTAGTGTAATGTAAACGGTAACCGTTCCGCAGAATTTGGTCATTATTCAGTGAAATCAAGGTGACTTGGAAGGTTAATAACTACTTCAAAAAGAAATAGATAAGAACGCTTTTCATTTACACTTACACTATAAACTGAAGAACCGTTCTCAGACCACTTTAGTTTACTGTTACTTTAATGGGCACATTTTATTGTGGTCTGGTCTGGACAGAGAATGGAACTCTTTGTAGCAGTCTAGTTTAAAAGTGGCTTATCCACAATGTGCACAAGGTGGGAATTCTGCAAGATCATTAAAAGCTTCCTTCCATCCTCTCATATCAATTCTGATACAATTGTGTAATGAATATGTCATCTTCAAACCCTAGTTCAACTTATGCCTGACCTCAATTTCAAATTTAGCTTAAATCGCTTTTTTTTAATATATAGAAAATTTCGAAGGAACATACTTGACATAAAAGTGAGAATGATGAATAGATTTGAAATTTGAAATATAAATTGAGTAAATGATTTGAAAAGTTATCGGATATGATTCAATTACTTTCAAAGTGTAATATGAAATGTGTGTATATCCCAGTATAAGTAATATATCCTGTCTCATAACAACTTGATTACACCAATTCATATACATCAAACATTTTCTCTCTCTCTCCTTCACATGCTTCAAACCACATGCAACAAATTTTGAATACCCATTTCCTTGCTGAAATAACTTGAAATTAATTTGACTTTTGATGATGGAAAAGAGTTTACAATTGAAATGAAATGAAGTTTTACTTCCCACTGATCTGCACTTCATAGGCTAATGAATCTTGACATTTCCATATAGAGTGAAATAAGATCAATTTTGAATAGCAAAAGTAATTCAAAAGTTTTATCATCTGTAAGAAGTTTTTCAACACTCTCAACCCTTTTATGACAAGAAAATTCTCAGCTAGTATATTGTATAAGAATACTTCTTTAAAACTTGTACATTTACACAAGCAGGCATTTTTTCTAATCTGACATCACTGGTCGTGTTATAACATCTACCTATACCATTACATTACATTAATTTTATAACCAATATAATAATGGTTTTATGGTAATATAAGATAGCTTTCTGTTTAAGATATATATATACATATATATATATCTCAATCATTATATCATTTAAATATCAACTATATTCCATCTCCTTTTTAACTGAAGTGCAGGTTAACCACACCACATATTCTTAATAATTTTTTTGTAGAAACATGCCAAAATACAAACATAAAAAAAAAACAAATCAACTGTACTGTAAAGTTTCTGTTTTGCTGCCACACATAATATGTAATATTGCAGATGAAGAAATAGATAATCCTACATTTGAAACATGTCAGCTGTGGTTTAAATTATGGATAAAGAAAAGAGTGGCAAAGGAATCAGATTAATTAAATTAACCTGTATCAGTCACTGGATCTTCCAGGATTGTTTTTAAGTAGTATCAACAACTCAAGTTGAATGACAACTGAGCTTAACGTATATAAGTTGTACTTTGCTTATCCAACCAGACATCATTATGTATACTTCCGTAAATAGAGACAAAAAGCGTGACTTGGATGAGTAGGATACTAAGTCAAATAACGTGATTCGAGACTCATCCCATCAACAATTAGTAATTTATGAAAGGTGATATTATAAGCATTAAAAGGTTGAAAGTAGTAGCGGATACGAGGTAAATTACCATACTACAACTTAAAAGATCAATCACAATAAAATCTCTATAATGACTTTTATTATAGCTTTGTTTTATAGCCACATCTCAATCAAATTCTTCCAATCATGCTATCAGACACCTTCCAGCAAGCTTTATCTTTTACTTAAGGTCAAGGTTTGTTTCCAATCAATATTAAACCACTTGCAAGTGGCATTTAAACTTAGGTAATTTTAGTTTAATAGTAACCTCATTCATATCAGCAGTGGCTTAAGGCCTATTGTCATTTTAACATTCTTGACAATTAAAGATGCTTTTCATTTCAATAACTGAAATATACATGTAACAAAACTAGCCACATTAGAAGTTGATGTATTTTAATATTCCCACGAGAATTAGCAATTCAGGAGATTGGCGAGGTTCTGCATGTGCTTTCTGGTGACCAATTCTAAACCGGCAATTTGCATCAGAATAATCTTTGCAGACACTATTAGCAAACAGGAATCCATTTCCCCACGCTCTTTCCCTGCTTTAAAATATGAAATTGTTGTAGCAGATGGCCTATGATTTTTGGAAAGAGGCACTAATTTTTGACAAGATAATAACATCTTTGATACAAGTGACAATAATTATAGGACGAGCTGGACAATGGTCAGTGACTGTTCAGTCTAATTATACAATATCATACACTGGTCTGTTATAAATCCACCTCAGTTAAACAATTAATTTGAACCTTTCTCAAAGACATTCTTCAGATCAGCCATAATGATACTGAAATTCTTGAAGATATTGGAATGTAGAATGGTAAGGTAAAGTGGTTCAGTTATTAATGATGTTTCATCTATACAATTATATAGATTTCTACCTCCATCAGTAATATGTAATTCTAACTTCAATTATCTCCTGATTAATATCACCTTTCATCCAGTCTTTTGTCTTTGATCTTTTCGGCATTCCTGTCATTGTCTGATGCTAATTAAGGAACTAGTGTCAACTTGCAGGAATCATTTTAGAAATCAATGGCTTTAAGCCAATCAAGATGATTTCAGGAATAGATTTCCAGTTTAATTATTTCTCTTTTGTTTGCTTAATTGCAGTCATTATTTCACTTTTGAGATAAATCCCTTGAAATTATCTTTCCATTCTTGTCAAATTCTTCTGAACTATAAAGAAAGGTTCATATTTTCAAGCAACAACAACCTAAAAATAGATGTTTGAAAACTAACATTAAATCAAGATCCATTTCTTCTGTTATATATATCTTTTTTTGCTATTCACTCTTACACTTTGTCAAACATTGGGCTGTCAAAACTCATATGCATTTTATCAAATGAGTTCAAACCATTGGTTAAGCTTCTCACTGTCCATTCTACTTTCAGAAACTTCACATGTTCTGTAGCTAATCAATTAAAAATAATTAAGTCTATAACGTATTACAGGACAGAAGCAAAACAGATTTTATTTCATTTTATCTGAATACCATAATGAATATACAATAAATGTTGCATGACAATGGGTCTATTTTTATGGTGACTCTGAAGACAGAAGAGATAAATCCCCATAAGCCTTCTATCAAATAGAATGACAATCACGTTTTATTTTCAGATTATGATGATTCCAGTTAGATTATATTCAAGTTCCACTCAATGATTTCACTCAACGATGCCACTCCAAAACCATTTTAATGTCTCACTCCATCTCCTCATAAAGTGACCAGAGCTGCAGTATGATTAAGAATAATCTGATAATTCATTCAAGTATACCCGATACCAGGCTTAAATCGTCATCTTCTTTTTAATCAATTGAAGGGGAATGGAAGGTTGATGGCCCTTCGATTGTCTTTAAGGGTTTAAATCTGCTATGAAGTTTGACCGAGTCATGGAATCTATCCATTGATCAGACTGTCAGAAACAACCTCAATCCGTGCCAATATTTTAATTAGATTCAATTCAAGGATTGTGCCTGTTAATTTCATTTTCAGGATTGTCAATTTGTTCCGGTACTTGTAGAATCTAGCTAGAGAATTTGATTTGGATTAAAATGACACTGTGAGCGAATTATTTGGAATGTTTTTCAGGTTGTTGATGAACTATAGAAATGTTTTCTGCATGTTGTTGCATTTATTTTACCACTTTGATTCATTGAGTTATTCAATTTAGTTAGTTTGGGTAATCAATTCTATTCACTACTCGAATATTTTTTTCTTACTGATACATCTATAAATAATAATACAAGTACTAAGTAGCAGTTTCTATTTCAAATTAAAGACCTCAATGATCTGCTCAAATAACATGTTTTTAACAACACTATGATAAAGAAATTAACAACCAAAAAACAAAATATGAGATAATATACTTCATGTCATTACATTACTAGTCAGATAAATCTTTAATCTACAGGGATATATAACAAGTTGTACAGTAAGCTAAACTGAAGTGAACTAACATCTGTAAAGTAGAGATCTTTGTGCACATCTTTGTCCTTTGAAAAACATGAACAAGGGAAGTCCACTTTATTATTGGGAAGAATAATAGTTAAAGGGACAGAGGTTTTTTTTGTGGCCAATCATACTTTGGTCTCTTATTTTCAGTAATAGTGTTCACAGCTCACAATCAAAATTGGAGCGCCTTCAAAGCCATGTGTGTCCAGAATTATCCGTGTTTGAATGTTAAAATAATTCTAAGAAATATTATAGAAAAGACATATATGAATAAAGTGAGTAAAATGCCTAGTTTGAAGTATTTTTAAAGGAATTACATTTACATGTCTAGTACTTCTGAAGACTATTTACATATATTCATGACTAAAATCTACCATTCAAAATGCCACAACTGTCTCTTTAATAGAACTATGTAAGTTAGATATCCTACTTGTACATCATAATCAAATGAACTGTTTTGAATCATCCAAGATAATCCTGTGATAACGTGCACAAATATATCTGCTTGGTTATTTCAGACTCACCTGTGGATGTTATATGACCACAAGGTATGTTCTAAAGCAGAGTCCAGATATAAGGATCTGCTAATGGATTGCAATAGCTTAAAAACTCAGCAGCGAACTCGCAAGGTACCTAATCCCCATTGTATCTGCCCGTTATTCCCTTCTTCTGATATTCTATTGCATCTATAATTACACACAGTTCACTGCACCTAGACTTTCCCACCTTACGACATGAATGAGTCAGCATTTAATACCACATACAGACCAAACTGTCAAAGTTCACGTTATGTATATGATTAACCAAAAAGTAAACACTTCTTATAGATTCAATAAGATTTCCAATATTTTTGATGACTTTCTAGGGATGTCAAAAAGATCTGGTGAATATTGCGTGATTCACTTTATTGAATAAATAGAAAAACACCTAAATTTGATATTTGACACGCTTAAAATTGTCAATCAATTTTCTTGAACTGTCATATAAATCATTTCCTTTATAAAGTCATCATGGAGCTCTGTACATTCTCAAAACACAATTTTTGTAAGGGAATCCACTTTTACCATTTTTAATATTAAATTCCAAACAAGACAATAACTCTAGGCTTCTGACTACATTTCAATTCTAATATAGGATAGCATCTAAGATATTTTCATCATAAAGAATTATATCACAAGCAGAAAATAAGCTCAAATATTTTAGTGGAGAATAAAATGACATTAAGAGACCCTAAAATGATAAAGTCCAACAGGGTGTTTTTCTTTGTATGACTTTGCTCTAAGGGATGTTGGCCTACTTTTGATTAAAAATGTTTTGTTTTTTTTACAACCCCCAGGTTTAGTAATTCCATAATATACTGTCAATTATGTCTGATTGACCTTAACTAGCAGAAAATAAAAATATCTTTTGGAAGCAACGTTAACCAATTTGGTTATCTTTTATGAAAATCTGTATTAGTCATTGGAGTATATGGTCTCTCTATTGCTTACTAATAAACTAAATTGGTACTAATTATATTTAAATGTGCAGCCAGATTGGACTGTCAGTTTGATTTGGTTTGTATCTTATGCCTTACTTGCCTAAACAATTATGAGCCGAAATTTAGCTATTAAATTTCTTTTGCCTAAAAAATGACATACAGCAAATGAGAGTTACAATTTTAATTTACATTTACATTTCCAATTTACTAACAGCAGATTAAAATTATTAGTATATAGAAAGGTTTCATGCTATAAGAAATCTATCAGAAAACCAATCTATGGAAACTGCTGTCATTTTTTACTTTTCTAATTCTAAAACCTCTGGATCCAAAGATTTTAAAACCATTTCGTTCGTCTTTGAAGTCGAAATCAGATTTTGATTAAACACATTTTGACTGGAGCCTCAATAGATCTCTGAAAACATTTCATTTCAATCAAGATTTAGATACGAAAATTGGAAAAGTCAGACTGGCTTTTCTACAGGAAATGACTTCTTTTTCTTTGATTTAACTGAAACTCGACAATTTATATCTTTGCTTATCTAACTTAATACAATAATAATTTCAAAAAACTAGTCTTAAATGTGGATACAAAATTTGGTCCATTGTTGCATAGCATTCTTATTTAATCTTATTTTTCATTTTTGAACTTTCTCGAATGTTTACAACCTTTATCTTTACTTCAGAACCAAATATGTCCTCTGAAATGACCAAATATATATGATAACCTGTAACTGTAGGCAAAACTATAGTTTTATACTAATTCATTGCCATTTAATACAGGAAATTGATCTTTTTCTTACAGAATCTTTGAAATAACACAGATGAATACTATAAGAATAGCAGTTAAGCCTCAATTCAGACATTAATATTCAGCTAGGATTGTCTCTTTCTATTTCATGTTGATTTATCAATATACTCTGTGAATACTAGAGATTGGGTATAATCCTAGTCGACCAGACAGGACATGACTATAGTCTTAGCTAATATTGACCAACTAATCTAGTCTACCATACATATTCTACTGCATCTAATCTACAGGGAAATCATCTTCCATGAATTTATTTCTGAATACATATAGCTAATCAACAATCTGAATTTGTCAAGTTAGAGACCAAATCTGTTCTGTGTGCTAGGAGACATTTCCAACAAAATTATATAATTTTCATCAATGTCCAAAAAGACACAGTATAGTGTATAAAGTATTCTATTTTACATGGGAATAGTTAAATACAATATTTAACAGCAATCTTGTATTTTCAGCGAAGCTTTGTTTGTATATCATTGCTAGAGACCCAAAAAGTTAAGTTGCGTTGTTCTGCAGGAGGCATTTCCAGCCAAAATGTAAGCATAGCAATATTAACATTATTATCAAAAATAATACAGTGTAATGTAATAAATTGCTCTGATTATTCAACACAAATTCTCGATTTCCACCAATGATTCACACATGCTAACATGTTTGTATATCACAAAATCATTTTTTTTTTCATTATTACTGTGTGTGCTGCCAAACATTAGATAAAAGATCTTCAGAATACATACTACATTTACTATTATCACAGATACATTCTGGTCCATTAGGCTTTGCATGATAAATTCAATAAAAACCATCAGTCGGATATGGTAGTAAATGGCCCTTATTGACCAGCATTACAACCAGGCTTGAATAAAATTGTGATTTGTATGAAATGCAGTGGTTGGAGGTCAGTTCTTATTGATTGTTTTCTCTCTTAATATTACTAATAGTACAATCTGATATTGACCAAATACTTCTCACATTACATCTGACCATTGGATTGAGTGGTCAAACATTGCATGAACTGTATATGATCTGGACATGACAGAGTGTCAGAGAGATGACCCAGTGTCAGTAAGGTTATGATGTGACAGACAGGACATGTAAAGCTAGTTTGATAAAATATTGATAATAAAGAATAGACTATTATGAGTAATGTAACTATACATTATCAAGAGAATAAATATCTAAAACTCAATCCTTTGAAATGAATTCATTCACATTTCTATACAATTGGGATATTTTCAACTTCACAAATGTGTAGTATCCTAAGAGAACATGCCAAATTGAAACTTAGTATATCAATATCTTAAGTCATGGGGATTTGAATCTGAAAATGTATACACTATCAATTTCAGCCGGTCTTGACTTGCTTCCCTTTGAATGTTGCATGTAGTATCATCCAGTAATGAATTTAAGATGTGCTTCAATTCTACTATTTCTTAGAACATGATTGCACAGAAAAATGTATATAGCATATTGTTAACTAGTTGATCAGCCAATTATCATTAGATTACCCCATAGGAGTATTCATTCAGGACATTTGCCAAGGCCTCAAATAATGAAGATCTAAAACTCAATTTAAAGGGACAGATGCTTCATTTTGGGGGAAATGTACAAAAAACGCATAATTCCTTTAAAAATACTTCAAACCTGGAATTTTACTCAATATTTCTATATATATCTTATCTATATATCACAAAGTATCTCAAATTGACAAGCCGTCATTTTAATATTCAATCACGGATAATTCTGGGAACACATGGATTTGAATTCTCATATTTCGATGGTGGATTGTGGACTTAGCTAAAAATTCCCGTTTCGGAGACATAAGTATTATCGGTCACAAAAATGGCCCACCTGTCCCTTTAAAACGCACTTGTATAAACTTTCTTGTATAAATTTTATCAAAATCCAAAGGTCATTGCAAATATATTCCCCACTGATCTAATTATCATACATAAAATCCCTTCTTCCCTTGCTGACTACCAAATTTCTTCAGGGAATCAATTTAACATGGACTTTCCTGTTAGACTGTGACAAAAAATTGCAAAAGATTTAGAAGATGGTGCTTTAATGAGCTGTTAGATAAGCCAATATATTCAATTAAAATCTACTCATCAAGCACTAATGTGATGAAAGCAACAGTTAGTTTGGTGTTGGTGACTCATTGTTAGTACTAGTACCCATAATTGGACTAATTAGTTTCTAGAGATGTTAAAATCATGATAATATCAAATAGTTCACAGATTCAAACAAAACCAATGCTCTTTGATAAAACACTTGATACAGTTTCAATACAATGTATAATAATATTTTCACACAGGACAGGAACATTAACAAATAAACAAACCAAACATAAGATATAGGCCTACTTGGATTATCTGATGCCAAGTCAAACACAATCCTCTAGATTCGTAAGACGCTTTGTAATGGAAAATCCCTTTAAAAACTGCATGTTGATGCTTTATAAATCTCTTCAATGGTTTTTTTTTATAATATACTAAAAGCTGTGAGAAAGTATGTCCAGTATTTATCAGTAATGTAGAATATGAACAATAAATCATATCTTGACACAAAACACATGGTCACTACAAGTTTAGAAACAACACATATACCATGTTAATAATTAGTCTAAAACTAATATCTCTGTTTTAATATTGACTCAATGAACATGCGGGACAAGGTTTTTATTTTTACAACTGACCACATGGTTAAAATTCCATTATTAATTGAATGGATAAAGTTCGGACAGTCCAAATTTGTTTTACAGTATATTGGACAATGTTATAAAACTACAAAGAGTGATAACTTGACCTAAACAGATGTTCACATATCATCAGAAGAATCTAACTTTCAGTTCATTGCCAACTCTCTTCAGGGTATCAATATAGTGATCCTAGTGATGAATACAGAAACACATTGCAATTACTGTAAACATATATTAATAACTAACTGCTTATGTTTTTGCAGCACCTTTCTTCTACTTGAAAAAAAAAAACAATTGAAAACCAGCTTACACAGCATAAGGTTGGTACAGAGAAACAGGTCAGTCTTCAGAGAAAAGAATTTCAGGGTACTTTAAGATTTTTGTCTTATGACATTAAAGTTGTCTTAATTGCAAGAAAAAATCAATGAAGCAAGTCAATTTTACAATGTGTAAGAATTCTCAGGAGTAATATATCATAACATTCTATCCTTTCTGATTTCTTTAATAATTAATTCATAACATCAACCATTAGCCAGTGATACAATTTTATACTGTAGCCCACCATTGTGATTAATGATACAATACTGTATCACCATAACCTTAGAGAATACATTGTCATACATATATAATAACATTACTAATCCCCACCAACACTCTAATCTACTTCAATGGATTAAAGGGGATTAACATGACAAGAGAATTATTCCATCATCCCACTAAAATCAGATCAACTTAATACAATGAAAACAGATTTCTATTTCAATACAAAATAAATCTCTGTTTTAGATTACTGACAGGTGTTGTTATTTTATTTGTGTCAAATCCTACTTTTTTGCATCCATAGTAGTTTGGACAGATAACACTTTGTGTTTGCTTCTTTGCAAAATTTCAAAAGATGTATCTATTTTCCTATAATGCATTCCAGTAAATTTACAAAGTGCTTTAGTAATTTGAGCTCTTATTTACTTTTCTTTTATTAGACAAAATCTGAATTTAGTTTGATTTGATCTTGAAAAGTGGCGTTGGTAATATTATTCATTATTTATCAATAATGCATAAAAAAACAATAGAATTCAGACACATTTTTTTCCTGGTTGTTTGGTCAATATTATCAAACAATTATTAGCCATATATAAATGTCAGGCAGATAAGTCAATTATTATTAGGCATGCTTCGACTATAATTTGAGTAGACTCAATCAATAAGACTATTGTTATTGGAAGTAATATTAGATCATTTCTACCAGCTCAATTTACTATAGATATAGTGTTTAGAACGGTATCATAGGTCCCAGACCATATCCCTGTTACATATAATCAATGTTAACAAGAACTATACTAATTAACAAACAATTAACGTTTTTTATGAAAATTAATGCATGTCCTTTGAAAGTCTTTTATGCCATCAATTAAATTGCTATTATACTGTCTTTAGGAGAGTTTCAAAGCACGTTTTTGTAAGTAGAAAAAAAGGTGGAAAATGGAAGAAGACTCTAAAACTTTCAAACATAAGCTCCACTTCAACTCAGACAGGCCTTATAACTAAGCATTCATTTTAGATAGCCCACATATAACATACTTTACATTTTAACATTCCTTGAATGCATGCATTTTAGGCATTTTGAATATGATTTCCAGAAAGTAAAAATCTTACTATTCCCTGTATGAATTTAGAGATTAGAGTGGTTGTAAGGTAGAGATTGAGAGAGAGGAGAATTAACACAAGATGAACCAGAAAGGTGGAAAAACATTAGATCAGACCTGGCCCTCCCTTTTGGGAAAAAGAAAAAATGAAATGGAGTTTTATGTTAGAAGAAGAAATAAATACATCATCACATGCATTAGGTTAGACTGCACTACTTAAATGTAACAATAAGTTTCTGTTTGGAATACTGTCAAGAGGAAATGCAGTTTGCAAGGAAAACAAATTTGCCAAGACAGTAGTAATAGTTTATTTTTTCTAATTTACAATATCATCCTTACCGCCATATTCACCAAACTTGCAGCTATTTTAGAAGATGTAAAAGTAAGACCATCAGTAGAATGTGTCCCAGACTAGGATCAAGTTACATACAATCAATGTTAACAAGTACTACTAATTATCAAACAATTCACCATTATGACTTGATTGTCTTTCGAAAGTGGATGGTATCTTGATTGACGAGGATACCTCATGGGATGGACTTGATTGGAGATTAAAGCCATATATAACAACCACAATGGCCTCATGTTACATTCTTTTATGCAAAATGCATTAATCACAACATCAAAGTTGAAAATTGTGCTGTCATCCCCATTCAACACATTCAAGATATTTTAATTGAGGGTTTGGACAACAAGTTAGTATTCAACCCACAACTATAGCTTCAGCTTAACAGAAACAAGTATATTTCTCTAATGTAATTTTGCCTGATTTTGATGATCAATCACGAAAAAATCTTGTCCTAAACTGAAAAATCTGTGATTGGCCTAAAAATGATGCATCTAGTTTTTAGTGTCATGATTGTATGGAAAAATAAGAATAAAACCAATATTGATGTAAAGAATCATTTCAAGATATAAGAAGATAAGCAATAAAAAGTAGTTCTAGGATAATTAGATATCGAACCACTAGCCTACCTGATATAATCTTGTTGCTTACTGTCGAACTGTTAGGTCCACTTCACTATGATGAAACCACTTGTATTGAGTGAAAGTTGTCCTTTCACTATCAACTCTTTCTACAAATTTACACAGGCACACTGAAGAGCTCCACTTGGTTTCAGGTCCAAAATTATTTTCCAAGACAGTCAGATTGTATCTGAGGTATGGTTTAACTCATCCGTCTGCGCAAATAGCATTCTAATGTCGAATAACATAAACGATTTATACTAACAGAATTTCCTCTTAAGAAATGAAAACCAGAGTAACTATATAACCCAATTGAAGGGAATTATTTGAAATCCTCTCAATTGACGAGAAACCAAATAACTGTATATATCAGCAAGGATTCCACTAGCAGGCACGCAAAAAATCAATCACAGTTTCATCCTAGGAAAGCTATAATTGCAGTTGTAGATTTGATCAGATTTTCTCTGCATGATTGGTATGATTTTTTTCTTATTTGTAATCTTTAAAATAAATCTGTAGAACTCAACAAATCTATATGAGGATTTGAATTTTACAAGTATTCTATTTAATCTAATACTGCTATAACACCAAGCACTTTATTTTGCATTTTAATTTTCTAAATTCAAGCCAGAAGTAATTGGAAAGTATTTTTGTTTACTTGCAACACCAAGATACAGATGTAAGATTGGAAACACCTTATAAGTTTAAAATGGCTCATTTTTTCAGACCATGGGAAGGAAATATTGCCAAGGGTGAAATGGGAAGGAGTCTAATGCTACAATTTTCGTGGGGTGAGGGTTCAGCACAGTTAGTAATGTTCTCACAAAGAAATGTGGTTCATTGAAGATAACTGAGCAAGGTGACCACTGAACATTCAGAAAATCGTTCAAGTGAAAGGTCACATTGATCTGAATATGTAAAGTATGATTTTATATCCATATATGAAGTGAAATTGTTTCAAAATGACTTTTTTGGGGAGGAATAAATTTGTAAGAATTCTTCCAGGGAGGAATAATCTCACTGAGGTTGAGAAGCACTTACAGCTTTCATCAGAAGACCCGAAGACCCTCCTGGGTAGTAAGCAAGCACTATACTCATTTTACCGGCATGGCTCCAATTGAACTGTATAGAGAGTTAATTAAATCTACATTTATCTATACGTATTACAATCTAAAACTATTCATTCTATCTCAGCCATGATTAAATCACCAATTCCCTCGCCTAAACATCATTTTGACCAAATCTAACCACTGTAGATTATGACCATTCCTGACATAAACAATGATTCATGTCTAAGTATGGCGATTAAAATGCTCGACTCCAATGAAAAAGCTCTATTCTTCAGTAAGTGGAATAATATTTTGCCGTCAAAGATGATATTATCCAAACGTCTTGTCATATATAACGACCATTTACCTAGTTTATGTGCTTGTGATATGAAGTTATTATGCCAATTTGAGTCATATTTTATTCTGTTATTTGTTACTTAGACAAGTCTTAATATCATTATACTTGTATTTTCTTTGAGCAACTTTACGACTCTTAAGCTCATTGCCTATTAAATTTTATAGCATTGATACATTTCATATTTCTTTTTTATTAACCAGAGGCTGAATGTCTTTTAACATTAAAACTAGTACATTAATAATTACCCAACATGTGAATGGTGAAACAACAATCTTTTCACTTCACTTTTTTGTCCTATACCTATGTACCATGTATTTGACAAATTAAAAAGCTACTGTATTGCACTATTTGATCACAAGGGTTAACAAGGGGAGTGGTAGAAAACTGTTGGAGATACAGCGTTTAAAACAAGATCACCGGGTTCAATATTATGGGGTTTATATAATACTTAATTTATGTATACACACACCGTTGTCAAAATTGGTAAAAAAATTGAAGATTCTCCAGCAATTACGATGAAGCAAGAATGAACAGAGATACATAGGTACTTAACTGTTTCATAATCAAGGATGTAAATATAGGTATACCAAAACAGTATTATGTTTTTAAAGTGTTCAAAAGAGATCCTCAGTTAACAAAGTAAGATGTTCCAATTTAAATGGGTGCAAAAATAAATTACCATAAAAGATATTTATCCCAATAAAATGATTCTGGAAAACTGACAAAATTCTCAAGAATGAATTAGTGAAACACCCAGCTCAGACAATTTCTAACATCAAAGACCATAAAGACATAAAGGTGTAAGTCAGAGTTTCAATTAGAATTCTTATGTCAATTTATTGTATATAACACAAATGATCGGACCATAAAACCAATTTTTTATTTGAATATTTGAAGGTTCTTCAGCTTATATTGCCTGATATTATTGCTAGGAACCAATTTCCTCTTTTCCCAGTGACTTGTTTGTCTATTTTATTTAGAAAAGTAAATGGAATGAGAAAAGATGTGTTTATTTATGAGACACTTTACATGGAATGGTTTGATTGCTTTAATTACAAATTTGTAATAAAGAAGAGAATTTATTCAATTATATAGTCTTTATCATGATTGTAAAAGTTGTAGAAGTAAATCACAATAGATATTGTAGAGGGAAATCACAATTGATATTGTAGAGGGAAATCACAATAGATACTGTAGAGGTTAATCACAATAGATACTGTAGAGGTTAATCACAATAGATACTGTAGTGGGAAATCACAATAGATATTGTAGAGGGAAATCACAATAGATATTGTAGAGGTTAATCACAATAGATATTGTAGAGGGAAATCACAATAGATATTGTAGAGGTAAATCACAATAGATATTGTAGAGGGAAATCACAATAGATATTGTAGAGGTAAATCACAATAGATATTGTAGAGGGAAATCACAATAGATATTGTAGAGGTAAATCACACCAGATATTGTAGAGGGAAATCACAATAGATATTGTAGAGGGAAATCACAATAGATACTGTAGAGGGAAATCACAATAGATACTGTAGAGGTTAATCACAATAGATATTGGAGAGGTAAATCACAATAGATACTGTAGAGGTTAATCACAATAGATACTGTAGAGGGAAATCACAATAGATATTGTAGAGGGAAATCACAATAAATATTGTAGAGGTTAATGACAATAGATAGTGTATAGTAGAGGGAAATCACAATAGATACTGTAGAGGGAAATCACAATAGATACTGCAGAGGGAAATCACAATAGATATTGTAGAGGGAAATCACAATAGATACTGTAGAGGTT
Source organism: Lottia gigantea (assembly GCF_000327385.1). Taxonomy (NCBI): domain Eukaryota; kingdom Metazoa; phylum Mollusca; class Gastropoda; family Lottiidae; genus Lottia; species Lottia gigantea. Next base: position 5,101,585 of record NW_008709379.1, read on the forward strand.
AATCACAATAGATATTGGAGAGGTAAATCACAATAGATACTGTAGAGGGAAATCACAATAGATACTCTAGAGAGAAATCACAATAGATACTGAAGAGGGAAATCACAATAGATACTGTAGAGGTTAATCACAATAGATACTGTAGAGGGAAATCACAATAGATATTGGAGAGGGAAATCACAATAGATATTGGAGAGATAAATCACAATAAATACTGTAGAGGGAAATCTCAATAGATATTGTAGAAGGAAATCACAATAGATATTGTATTGTAGAGGGAAATCACAATAGATACTGTAGAGGGAAATCACAATAGATATTGTATTGTAGAGGGAAATCACAATAGATATTGTAGAGGGAAATCAGAATAGATATTGTAGAGGAAAATCACAATAGATATTGTAAAGAAAAATCATGATAGATAAATCATAAATGTGAATTGATGTAAAAGTATATGTATCTGTAATCATTATACAATAATACATCCGTACTTTGCATAAGGATGCTTTCTAAAGGTCCTAAAAGAAAGTTCTTCTTCCTTTGTAAATTAATGTTAGTTGCACAGGTAGCTCATAGCCATAGAGATAAATCATAATTTAAATTGATGTTAGCTGCAGAGGTAAATCATAATGTAAATTGATGTCAGTTGTAGAGGTAAATTATACTGTAAATTGATGTTAGCTGCAGAGGTAAATCATATTGTAAATTGATGTCAGCTGTAGAGGTAAATTATACTGTAAATTGATGTTAGCTGTAGAGGTAAATCATAATGTAAATTGATGTCAGCTGTAGAGGTAAATTATAATGTAAATTGATGTCAGCTGTAGAGGTAAATCATAATGTAAATTGATGTTAGCTGCAGAGGTAAATCATAATGTAAATTGATGTCAGTTGTAGAGGTAAATTATAATGTAAATTGATGTTAGCTGCAGAGGTAAATCATATTGTAAATCGATGTCAGCTGTAGAGGTAAATTATACTGTAAATTGATGTTAGCTGTAGAGGTAAATCATAATGTAAATTGATGTCAGCTGTAGAGGTAAATTATAATGTAAATTGATGTCAGCTGTAGAGGTAAATCATAATGTAAATTGATGTTAGCTGCAGAGGTAAATCATAATGTAAATTGATGTCAGTTGTAGAGGTAAATTATAATGTAAATTGATGTTAGCTGCAGAGGTAAATCATATTGTAAATCGATGTCAGCTGTAGAGGTAAATTATACTGTAAATTGATGTTAGCTGCAGAGGTAAACTATGATGTAAATTGATGTTAGCTGCAGAGGTAAATTATACTGTAAATTGATGTTAGCTGTAGAGGTAAATTATAATGTAAATTGATGTCAGCTGTAGAGGTAAATCATAATGTAAATTGATGTTAGCTGCAGAGGTAAATCATAATGTAAATTGATGTCAGTTGTAGAGGTAAATTATACTGTAAATTGATGTTAGCTGCAGAGGTAAATCATATTGTAAATCGATGTCAGCTGTAGAGGTAAATTATACTGTAAATTGATGTTAGCTGCAGAGGTAAATCATATTGTAAATCGATGTCAGCTGTAGAGGTAAATCATATTGTAAATTGATGTCAGCTGTAGAGGTAAATCACAATGTAAATTGATATCAGCAGCAGAGGTAAATCATAATGTAAATTGTTGTTATCTGAAGAGGTAAATTATAATGTAAATTGATGTTAGCTGCAGAGGTAAATCATAATGTAAATTGATGTTAGCTGCAGAGGTAAATTATAATGTAAATAAATGTTAGCTGCAGAGGTAAATCATAATGTAAATTGATGTTAGCTGCAGAGGTAAATTATAATGTAAATAGATGTCAGTTGTAAAAGTAATTCATAATGTTAATTGATGTCAGCTGTAAAGGTAAATCATAATGTTAATTGATGTTAGCTGCAGAGGTAAATTATAATGTAAATTGTGTCAGCTGTAAAGGTAAATGATAATGTTAATTGATGTCAGCTGTAGAGGTAAATCACAATGTAAATTGATATCAGCAGCAGAGGTAAATCATAATGTAAATTGCTGTTATCTGTAGAGGTAAATTATAATGTAAATTGATGTTAGCTGCAGAGGTAAATCATAATGTAAATTGATGTTAGCTGCAGATTTAAATTATAATGTAAATAGATGTCAGTTGTAAAAGTAATTCATAATGTTAATTGATGTCAGCTGTAAAGGTAAATCATAATGTTAATTGATGTTAGCTGCAGAGGTAAATTATAATGTAAATTGATGTCAGCTGTAAAAGTAATTCATAATGTTAATTGATGTCAGCTGTAAAGGTAAATCATAATGTAAATTGATGTTAGCTGCAGAGGTAAATCATAATGTTAATTGATGTCAGCTGTAAAGGTAAATCATAATGTAAATTGATGTTAGCTGCAGAGGTAAATTATAATGTAAATAGATGTCAGTTGTAAAAGTAATTCATAATGTTAATTGATGTCAGCTGTAAAGGTAAATCATAATGTAAATTGATGTTAGCTGCAGAGGTAAATTATAATGTAAATAGATGTCAGTTGTAAAAGTAATTCATAATGTTAATTGATGTCAGCTGTAAAGGTAAATCATAATGTAAATTGATGTTAGCTGCATGAGGTAAATTATAATGTAAATTGATGTTAGCTGCAGAGGTAAATTATAATGTAAATAGATGTCAGTTTTAAAAGTAATTCATAATGTTAATTGATGTCAGCTGTAAAGGTAAATTATAATGTAAATTGATGTTAGCTGCAGAGGTAAATTATAATGTAAATAGATGTCAGTTGTAAAAGTAATTCATAATGTTAATTAATGTCAGCTGTAAAGGTAAATCATAATGTTAATTGATGTCAGCTGTAAAGGTAAATCATAATGTTAATTGATGTCAGCTGTCAAGGTAAATCATAACGTAAATTGATGTTAGCTGCAGAGGTAAATCATAATGTTAATTGATGTCAGCTGTAAAGGTAATTCATAATGTTAATTGATGTCAGCTGTAAAGGTAAATCATAATGTTAATTGATGTCAGCTGCAGAGGTAAATTATAATGTAAATAGATGTCAGTTGCAAAAGTAATTCATAATGTAAATTGATGTCAGCTGCAGAGGTAAATTTTAATGTAAATTGATGTTAGCTGCAGAGGTAAATCATAATGTAAATTGATGTTAGCTGCAGAGGTAAATCATAATGTTAATTGATGCCAGCTGTAGAGGTAAACTATAATGTAAATTGATGTTAACTGCAGAGGTAAATTATATTGTAAATTGATGTTAGCTGTAAGGTTTATCATAATGTAAATTGATGTTAGCTGTAATGGTTTATTATAATGTAAATTAATATTTGTTGTTTGGATAAATCTTAATTTAAATGAATGTTAGTTGTAAACTAAGATGAATCTGCAGAAAAATGAAGATATTACTCTGTGACATGGCTAAACATAACCTGGTTATTATGATGCCATATGTTTAAACATATAAACCTGTCTAAATTACAGTATTACAAGTAAAAAGAATCGGATTATTACTCTGAGAAATCGGTTATGTTAACCCACCACTTGGGATTTATTTATAAAATTAAAATTCTTACAACAATAATGAGAGAGGAAAATAAATGAATGTATTGCATGAAAGAAAGATATTAAGATTATTTTCCATCTATTTTTTAAATATCTAAAGCAACAAATGTTAACAACAAGGGACCAGAAGTCAGAAGATATAATGGACACCATTCACACCATCAACAACTTTAGTTCTGTACATAAACCAGAAAACATAATAAATGGAAACAATTCACACCATACAAACATTAGACAACGATATAACGTCATTAAAGGAAAACTCACAATGTCCCATTTGTTGCATATGAAACTTAGAACTTCTTAAATTTTGAAAATTTACAATATTTAAAACTGATATATTAATCTAAACTGATATATATAATCTTATGAGATTGCATAGGGAGGAATACTGAGTAACAACAGTTTCTTTTAGATTCTGATTTTATTTTTCTAACCTATTTTAACAGTGAAATTTTGACATTATTGTTAATGATTAATCTATTGTTAATGATTAATCAAGTTAGATCAAGGGAACATTTTAGTCAATTTTTGGATAACTTTACGTGAATGTTGATTTTAATGTTTCTTATATATTAACCCTATTTGATTCGTTATATCTAGAAAGCTATTGTTATGTATATGGTGATTGGAAATAATCTGATTATGAATTGATTTTATTTGGTTATTAAAAGAAATCAATTGGATTGAAGTCAATTTCAACAGATTAAAATGTTTTAAGAATACTTAAGTGTACAATCTGATTATTTAGTATTCTATTTTTATAGAATTCATGGTCATTACCCAAAATTTTGACTGCTAGTTATTTTAATAGGTGTTTTTAGATTATAATCCATTCCTCTATTCCTCATCAAGCAGGATATCCGCATATACTTAGAACAAGATAGCTTACAAGGCAAGGTAACATATGCCCATTAACACCCTTTATCCAATTATAACCAATTTCCAACTTGACAGTGATCTCATCAACCATATACATGCATCTGATCAAATTTGTAATTTCCAATTGGTCGTATAAAAATGGATGTAACCTATGGAAACAGTCGCACAAAATTATCTTCATGATGAGTCTGGGAATTTCTTTCTAGTGTGTTCAGGCCAGTTATTCTCAAAACGATCTTACGCTTGGATGTCCTAGAAGTAATGTTAGAAGATAAGAACCTAGGACATCCTAGCGCTAAGATTGTTTCGAGAATACGAGACCAGGACCGTTAAGTTTCTTTAGAATGTATTCTCATAATCACAGAGAAGTTAGGCAAAAAGGATTGAAAATGGTTTACCTTGGTAGCAGATAATATGAAAAATTATTCATGTGACAAAAAGTTTCAAATTGTCAAAATAACTAAGAACTAGACACCCTTCTTATGCATTTACAAAGATTTCAAACCTTCTAACAACAAACGGTGCAATTCATGCCACTTTTGGGATGGAATAAAAATGCCAAAAAATAAACTAATAAATAAACTAAGTGACTGTGCACAGTCCACAGGTGATGTTTAAAATCTTCAGCAGAAATTAAATAAAAGCAGATCAGGCTATATAAAAATAATACATACAATGGCTACAAAACATAAAATTCATTAAAACCATCAAAGTCGTTAGAAATAAATACCTACATACAATATGTAAGAATAATGAGCTTGTAAATAAGAACGCATGTTGGAAAAGATACTTTGTAAAACATATTTCATTTTAATGGATCATCAAATTTCCATTCTATATTCTTCCTCACACAAATTTCTAATTTTATTTTTACCTCCAAAAGATTAATACTTAATTAATAAAACCTACTTTTAGGTATTTGACCTGTTTAAAATAATAAGATTTCAGCTTCGTGCATTGAAGAAAATTCAATTCAGAATAAAGAATAATTGAAGAACATGTAGATATTTTGAATGTCAGAGAAAATGAAATTGGATTGAAGTGAATTACTTTAATTTATTCCTCAACATGCTTTCAAATTGAATTTGTCTATATAAAGACATTAAAAATGCAGTCCTTCGCAGAAAAACACATTCAAATAGATAGACACAATCAAATCAATGTACATATAACTTCAAAGCTCAACAAGAAATTTCATTTTTTTTTTAGGAAGAGGTACTCTTTATATCAAAATCTATGACAATGATTGGTAGCATCATAGCATTTACGGTAGTTATTATTACAGATGAATTTTGGAAAAAGGAAAATGCACTTTATGCTTAATAAGACAAAATAAGAGCTTCATAACCTTCTGTACAGCACTGAGTTTCTATAATGAAATCTATACTTGATATAATTATGTAGTATATGTTATAATCAATTATTACTTATGAAGAATGGTCTAAAACAACTAATGATATCAAATTGAATATTGAAATAAACACATGAAGACATGAGAATAATAGTATATTTTCCCTAAGACAAAATCTAATCACAGAACTGAAGGATTCACTTTGTTTTGAAGTGTGTGTAGACACTAATTGTATTTACCACAAATAACAAATTGGACAATACTGTTAGTACTTGACTGGCTACCGATTCACCTACTTGAAAGATAATCGCATTGGATTTGTTTTAGAACAGTGGTTCCATTAATGTACAGCACAAAAACGACATATAATCAATGCTAATACGGCTGTTTAGAAGAAAAAGTCAATAAGAGATGGCTGTATGTCTATGACCATTGGAGAATTTGTGTGGAGAAACTTAGTTCAATTTGACAGATCTAACAATTAACTTACTCTTACAACAAATTGAAAATGGCAAAAGTCAAATGTTAGCAGAACATTTCATAAAAGAAAAAGTTATTTGAAAATCATTAAGTCCCTATTTTGGGAACTGTTATTATCCAGAATTTCACTTCTTATTACAGTAATTACTATCACATTCTCGTGCCCTTCCAAAAATATCCATTTATTGATCATAATAAACATTTTTATTATTATTTTCACAGGAATCATAAATATGACAAATACCATTATACTTGCTTTCTCATCTAGCCAATGAAGCTTGAAAAATTGTTCCTCACAACATGCATTTAGGAATCACTCTTTATTTTTCAAAATGTCAATGAATTAGTATTAAGAAAATACAGAAAATATTTTACCCGTTCAAATCTTTTGGCTTTCTTGACAAATAATCTATATCTGTTCTTTTTTCCTGGAAAAATAAAATAATACTAATAATACTAATTGTAATTTGCAGCAGAATACAGATAAATTATAACTAAATATATACTAATAGGTGGTAGACATCTAATGAATGTCATTACTTCTAAATCATAGAATTTGATTTGGAGAAATCAAAAAAGATACAGATCTTTTACAAGTATAACAACTTCAGTTAACAAGGATCTTACCAGCTAAATATTTGTACCTTAATGTACATTAAATCAAATGCTTTTAAACCCCTTAAACAATATCAGCATTGGTTACTTTTATTTATGTTTATGTAAAATTAACATATTCTGGTCAAGTATCAAAGATTCACTGAAGCTCAATTTCAATAAAGTAAAATTTAATCTATAAAGGAAATTTTCTATTAAATGAATAATTTACAGAATTATCTTTGTCTAGATATCTTAATGTCTGATACACCTGGAAACTTTAATGCAAATTGTTTCATATTCTACTCGTTGAAATCAATATTTGTTTTTAATGCATGGTTACACTTTCAAGAGTCACACTAGAAATTTATTTAATAATGCTTTATACCTCATTCACATTATTGTTAATAAATAGAATGAGGTATAGAATTCACCAGCTATTGTGTTGTTGTTACCAGCCACGCTTCTCAGGTTATATTAACAAAGATGTTGTTACCATTCACAGTTCATTTCATATGTAAATTTAGTGAAAACTTTCTAAACTGACATAAAACATTTTGTTTCGAAACTTTATTTCCAGTACACACTTTTTTACATTCAGTAGGACTATTTTATAAAATCTTTAAAGGAAGTTCATCTTTCCCTTTGTCAGAAAACAAGAAATTTAAGGTTCACACTATTTTAGGTTAATACATTAACTATGACAAATGAATACATGTCTTGGATTTAAAAGAAAAACCTGACAGTTATGAAGATTTATATTAATATTATTCATAACATAGACTAGACATTCAAATACATCACTTTTTTATGGTAAACCATTGATATATCATACTATTCCTGGCAATAGTTCTTAGTAGGCATACAACTATTTATATATGAGAATGTTCTATACAATAATAGAAAAGCAACTGTTCAAGACCCCACAAAAGGAATATTAAGATTATGTTGATTAGTAAAATATGACAAGCCAAGGTTCTTAGCCTGGTTGGTAAAAGCTTAAATCTAATCTTTTCATTGTTTACACCTTACTTTATTAGTTATAGTTTGCATCAAAATTATATTTGCATTATATCTATATATGCATTTATAATGCATCCTTATTTTTTCAAGAGAAGTTATTGGATACAGATCGCCTTCCAAAGAACATGAATGTTGTCCATTGATGTTGATAGTTCTTGAGCTAAAAATAAACAGCTAATACTATCATTATTAGGTTTGATGTGCAAGTTTCCAGCGACTTAATATAAGCCTTGCTTAACTCCTCAATCATTCCTAATCTAAAGTAAACATACAACATGTTGTAAGATTCTTATTTGGAATAAAGTCGTCTTTTATCCGTGGAGATAATAGTAGAAAATCTGACAATCGTAGACTTAATGATGATCAATGATATTCATAATCAATCATCATAAATACATCTCTTACATAGGGCATTACATCATTTCAATCTTTTTTTATGTAGAGTTCAAAACACCGTAGTCTGCAATTAACATGTTGATGTACATCCTTAGGCTTCTTTACATTTCACTTATTTTCAAATTGTCTTTATCAGAAATATTGCAGAAGAAATATATTGGAATATTATCTAAGACTTATGTGAAACATAATCTAATGCAATATCTGTGTAACAAACCCTACAACCATAAAAAAAAAAAGTATTTTTAATTGTTTAGAGATGCTTAGTGAGAATGTAAAACTTTGGAGGTATCATGTCTTTTTAGAAGATTAAAGATTGGTTCCCTTATTTTCATTTATGAAAATAAAAATGCTAATACTAATATGAATAGTAAGTAGAGGTATTCTGATGAGTGGAAAAATACCAGTTTGTCTCACAAATATATAATTGATTAGCTAAATTAGAAGAGAATTACCAGCAGAATTCCAATGAGTGACCTATCAAGAATGATGAAAAAGTCTACCTACATGGAATTTTATGATTGGTTAAAACACTTAATTCTACACAATAAGAACATAATATGATTAAGAATACATGACAATTCATTAAAAACACCAATTAATCAAATAGTTTGCTTAATTTGACACTAAACAATATGGAACCCATCTTTAAGATCTGTACATTATATATTCAAGGTACATGACTAATGTATCTGTACACCAGTAAAACTAATATCAATTTATAGAAATAGATATATTATATCTACCCACACTGTCAACTAGAACATTAAATATTTTTAAACATGAGCTATATTTTTGATTTCAATTTTGATTGGTAGGAGAAAGCGTGTCTACACACATTAAGATAGTTACACACATTAAAGTATGAATAGATGTCAATTAATATACAATAGTGATACACCACGATACATGTTTTAATATTAAGTATTGATATGTATATTGGAAACCCTTTCTTTTCAACCTGATTCAAATCAGAGAAAATTGCCTGATGACTGATATTTTGAGCCATTAATAAACAAAATGAAGCGATTATATTCATTTAAGTGTGCACGAGGGAAATCATTTTAAGCCCTTTCGTTCTGCTTGAAAAATTGAATGACATAAATATCTACTTGGAATCAAAAAAATTGTCATTAATTTGCCACAATACCAAGGTTTTTAAAAATTGAAATGATCTCTTTTCAGTCTTTTATAAGTAATGTACATCAAAATACATCTATATTTTTTATAAAAAAATTGAGATTTTTATAATCGCAATAAAATGTTCATTTAATCTGGCGCCTACATTTCTATCTCTGTTCTGAAATATATAAAGACATTTTAATAGCATTGAATATGAATTATATTTCCTTTTTAAAATAAAAAAAAACAATACATCATGTGATATTGTGCAAATAAGATTTTTAATAGCAGAATTTCAAATAAATTATCCTTAGAAAATATTTCTATTGAAAGCTTTTGTTTTCATGCAAACTGCACGTGACATAAAAACCAGGTAGTCTGCAGCATTTTTATATTCTGTTGTATTGTTTTAAAATTTTTATTTATGGTATTGAATCTCAATTTTCAATAGTAACCATATAAGATAGAAAACTAATTTGAAAACTAATGAAAGGACAACTCCTTTTATGTCAGAAATTACCATTTTGTGACAAAAGATCGTGACCCTACTATTGGAGAAGGACAACACCTTTTAATATCACCCATATGTTTTACTACAAACACCAGTTTATAGATAATAAGTGTTATTTTACACAGTATGGTTAAACTTAACCAAAATAAACTGCCATTTTTTATATTTCAACATCTGACATTATGTGGTTGACAGTCAAAATAAACAAATAATATACCATCAGGACAGTTGTGTGGTTAGTAGAGAGAAGATGTTCATTTTTAAATAACTATTCATACAGCTTTTATAGTCTTACACAGTGACTATTTTAACAGTTTGAGCATCTATTTAAGGCTTGTTGGCTATTTACACACGAGATACCTTATGAAAGAGAGTCAAAAAGACATAATCAAGTTGTTTGAAGAGAAAAACAGTTCCCTTCTAAAGGATCCTAATTACCAACTGATCCTTGACCAAACCTTTTGGCATTGCCGCCAAAGGGGTCTTTATCAGGGCAGATAATCCAAGATTGGCACCCTGCACCCACAACGATCAGAATTTATTAATCTGAATCATGTACTAAATGTCCCTGAATGCTAAACAATAGTGGCATTTATTATAAAAGCTATGATATATCAAGATAGGGTAATGTAAGAAACTGTTTGTTTTTATTCAATATTTTGATAAGAAATTACTGTTTGGACTGGCCAGATTGAGTACCTCTTTCTTCTTCTGTTTTGAAATATATCTGGTGTTTTATACAGGATATTTTGTTTTTTATTATTTAGATAATCTTCATATTAGTTGAGATTAAAGGTCACCAACAAGGTTTAAAATTTCATTTAAATAATGTTTTGGTATGTACTAAGGACAAAGCCAAATAACTTTTAAAATATCAATCCAAAAACAAGATTGAAATCCAAATAACAATGAACCATAAAGAAAAATTATCTCAACTCTACTGGAAAAGACCACCCTGCAGTATTTAGGTCCAATTCAATAACTATGACTTTTGTTTATTTTTATGAAGGCACATTATTCCGAACAGAGTGTCCATATACAGATATAACCCATACAAATTTAATGATCAAAATGCCAAAAGTAATTTTCTTGAAAATGGGTTTATTACCAAAGATTGTCAATATTCTGCAACAAAGGCAATAACTTAGTGTCTTGTAGCGATCATTTAATGATTGTGTATTCAAATCAGGTTTTCTCTAAAGTGTAGGAGAGATATGGGTGTATAATGTAAATATCTACAAGTAAAGAGAAATCAAATTAATTAAAGGGTGGTAACTTATAAGAGATAATCACAGCACATTGCATGCTTTCACTGAAATCTGTAATTCACTGTCCTTTCACAGACTTCCCAAGGATATGATTTCAAAGAAGAGTATTTTGAACATGATTTTAAACACGATTTAAAAAAAAAATATTTTTATGAATACCGGTACATATCCTATTGATATACATTGTTAAAGAACACTCAACCTATATAAAATCACCTCTGGATATTTCTAGAACTGTTAAAACGTGAGTAACAGAATAAAATTTGAGAATGTGAAGTCTGAGATGAGATGGACCTGCAGGCGTCATCCATTGCTAACAACAAACATCTTGAATAGATGAGAACAGTAAGTAAATGGCAGCCATTGTTCTGTATCTGTAAAGTGATTTTCAACAATCTATTATCTTGGTCCAGATTTGATTTTCTATTACCTCAAGTTGTTTTTACATCACATTTATCTCCTTTATCACATCTTTATATAGCTAGAATCATTTTAACTTTCTCATTAAACTGTCTACAACTAGTAATTAAAATCTAAAACCATCAAATGTAGAATAATTAAACATGTAAAATAGGCTAACTTATAGCTTCTAATTTCTTCTTTAATCACTTCTAACAGTGATTTAAATCAAACTATTGTCTTTAACATGTCTGGCACAAACTTCAGTTCTAATTTTCAAAGGTTGTTTTATAGCTTTTTGAAAATTTAGACTTCAAATCTACCAATTTGATGCTACAGTGAAGGTCGTGTGCAGGTTCATTGTCCTTGAAAGGTAATCTCAAAAAATGTCACCTATCTTTACATCCTTTCTATTCGAATAATTAGGTACAGTAACATTATTTTATCCTGACCTTCTCTAAACCTTTTTTAAACAAGACGTATACTTACATGAGCAGTCTGTGTAGGGGCAGATACCAAGTGACATTACAGGAGGTTAGACTAGCGTCACAAGTTATATTTCAGAATATAAGACTTATTTATAAACATTCAGTGTAAAAAGAGTTAAAGTAAGTGACCAAATTTGCAATTGTTGTTCCTCGATGCCATTTCAACAGTATATGACAAACCAGAATCCATATTAGACAAGTAAAATGTAGAAGCAAGTGTTGTATTGTTAAAGGAACAAGATTTGCAAGTGTTGTTTTGGGTCTTCTTTTTCTATATATGTCTTTTCTATATATGGCATAGTCTCAAGAAAAGACAAATTGGTCGAAAAAATGGTAAACCTGTGCCTTTAAATGGATATTGAGCTTTGATGAATTCACCTTTGATGTGTTTTGATTCTCTTGTAAGCATAAGTATAATAAAAAGAAATGTCTATTTGAAAGTCACCAATTTCCTGAAATGAACTTCCGTTTGTCTGGGCGGTAATAACAATTGGTCAAATGGCTGTCTGCTACAATCTGGTGCAATGTCTGTAGAGTATAACTCAATTATCTATTGTATTATTGTCGGACAATATTGACAGGTGACTGGTCATTTCACTTCTGGTCACCTCCCAATCATCAGGTCAGCTATTCAACAATTAACATCTCGTGTCAGGCCAATTTAATGACTGGATAATAATTAAGTATGGATGACTAACTTATTGACTTTATGGCATTCAGACTTTCAATCCTAATTATTTTACTAACATCACTTGTTTGACCTTGAACGCACATTGACTGAAAAAGTATGTGATTCCATTGTATTCTATATATAGTGTAGATAGACTTTGTCCTGTATCATTTTTATAGCTCTGTTAGGGTCTGGTATTTCCCACTTTTATAGGACTGGAGGCTATGATCAAAAATTTGTTGAGTATTTATCAAATTCCACAGGCACAAGACCTTCTTACCTCTATATTACATTCTTTGTAAATGTATTTTTTATTACAGTGCACCCTGCTCCAGAAGTATGAGTCGATTTTTCTTGTTTTTATAAAACTACTTTTGTGTGGTTAAAACCATGTAAGATGTAAGAAATCAAGCCATGTTGTAAGTTTTGAGCTGATTCAAATCTGTTTTGTTTCACTGAAACTCAAGTAGGTTGAACCACAAATTTGCAAATGACCAATTTTTATTTAAGTCAGATCACAGTAAGTCTCAGCAACATGTCAATGAACTACTGAATATCTTGAACAATCAGTAATTTCAGAAATTTATGCCCCCTATTCAAGCCATCACAATGGTACAATAGAAATTTTTTTTATTTTGCCCTTATCCTTGTTAATGGGCCATAAACCACCATAAACATTCAAGGCAAATAATTAAAGAACACTTAAACATTGAAAATATACAAGATTATTTAACACTAGACCACACAAATACAACATATATCAGAATCATATTATCTAGAAACTATACACTGTAAATACTTCCAAATTATATCATAAAATACAGGGTGACCTACTGACATTATACACTAGTTCCTCAATATCTAGAAACACCTTTTATATTAATACTTTTATAAGATTTATAAAATAATATTGTCCAATGATTTCTATGGGTGGGCTGCACTTTCCCTTAAAAGCATAGTTAGACAGATACAATGCAAAGATTTTCAGTCCAGGGGCCATTGTAAATTGCACCTTGTATGGTAGCCATCTTGAATTTCAAAATGGCCACCAATGTGGACAAGTTTTGTTAAATATCTTCTAACCAAATACAGATATCAAGACAGTTCAATTGCTCAAACCTAGATTTTATGGCTCTTGGGATCCAAGGGTGTTATGTTACACATAAGTGTCTTGAAATCTGTTTTAGTTCAACAAAAATTTGTGTCCTTTTTGTAATTCAAGATGGCTACCATACAGGGTGTAATTTCCGATGGCCTCAGGACTAATGTATTGTATCCCTCTAATCATGTGCCATGTCTTGCTTTTAAGGAAAAGTGCACAATCGATAGACATGTTTTGTTGAGCTAAGTTTTCAAAGGTTAAGATGAGGTTTCTAGCCTTTAAATCTATCCCAAGAACACATAGTCTAACATTTGCAGCATTTGATTTTTCATTGATTTCCTCACAAAAACCTTTGCGCTTGAATGTTATTTGTAGATAGTGAAATCATCAAGGAAACTTTACAGGAAGCACTAAGAAATAAAAGTGTCACTCTTCATGCTCTTGATACACTTTAAGCATGATTTTAGAAATATATTGCCATTTGATTTACAGTGAAAGCTTTCTGAAAAAAACAGTAATATTCAATGCAGCAAATATGCCACCTTGTATTTAGTGTACAAATAAATCAAATGATTAAAGTCCATTATATATCTGAAGAGAAATAATATGTAATGTGCATTGAACACATCAAACTATCCTAGGATTTCTATTACCAGCTATAACATTTACTCTCAAGTGTTGAATATTCAATATCCATTTGTGTATCAAATCATCAAACAACCCTCAATGTATATACTTTAACATTCATTGACTGTACATGTTAGATGGAACCAAAATATAAGAACTTCAGAACCTTGTGTACCCTATCAGGGCCATAACTAGAGTCTTTTTCTATGAAGCAAATATAAAATAAACGATATATCAAGTTGATTTTATACTATTTCTCATTAATAAAACAAAATTTCTTCATTGTTAAATTCGGCATGAACCATTTGCCTTGATGTAGTTACGGTCCTGCTTGCTTCCAAATCATTGATGTATTACTGATATTAAATGTATAGATTTCAGATATCATTGTGCCATAATGATGAAATATAAGAGTAAATAACTAAAGAAAGAGAAAAATATTTCTGTAGAATAAAAAATTTGAGATACGAAAGGAATTTTAATTGACACTCTAGAGAAGAATACTTATTAATAATTATATTTTTTCCCTTACCTTTTTAATTATAATACACCATCAAATTAACTTGTACTGTATATTACTAATTAACTAATTACACCAGCAATCTAATTCACATGTCATTTTACCAGACACTTTGTAGCCATCCTGAGTAGTTCGTCTGAAAAGAGGAAAATCTCACTTGACACAAGAGACAAAAAATTAAACTTTGCTATTGCCGATACACTCAATTTCTATGTAAAAAAAAAAATGTTTCGATGGTGGGAAAATTTTCTTTCCCTGCCCGTCTGCCAAATCAAATAAATGAGTCAGGTGAAATGGCGAGGGGGGTCAGGTATGTTGAAGGGTAGATATATTGAGGTGGAGATCAGGTTAAGAGAAGTAAACAAGATGCTACCACAACATACCAATACATATAGAATTAGTTGACTATTGTTTAATTAGTAAATCAAGGAAAGGATACTTCATTGTTTTCTCTCAACTTGAAACTTTAACAATAAATATTTCCCTCTCTGTTTTTTCCCTAGATGATAAAAAGCAATCCATGAGGTATTGTAAATCATGGGGGTTGATTGATCCAAAGGAATCTGGAATTCATCATCTTTCGGTCACCATAACTTGACATGTTTCAATTTGTATCTTATCACCTTCTTTATAAACTGGGGTTTAATGATCTTAATTTCTAGCAAAGTACTTTACATTGCAAAAATGCTATTTCAAGAACAATTTTAAATTTTTAATCAAGGTTTAAGTTGTTTTTACTAGAGAAGGAACCTAATGAATTCTTTTTTTTAAGTAATGCAGCTACATTTGCAATTCAATCACTGTGAACGCAGTCAAGAAGCTCAAAAAATAATCTACAGAATATAATTATTTTAACAAAACATACCAATAAATTGGAAGTGAAACTAAGAAAATGGAAACAATAAGAAGCAGATGCTACTATGAGTATACCAGTATAAATATGTTATTTTCACTGTGTAATTAGTAGTTTTAAAAGTAAATTGATACTAAATGTTCAATATTTATAGTAATAACATGATGTTTATATTAATAATATTTAAAGCCAGTACCAAAATCAATGTATAACTTCACACTATTTCACTTAATGTACATTCTTAATAATATAAATTGCAGATAACACCTTTTGAAATAATGTGTTAAGGATTGTACTTGTAAATATATATCCTACATGCGAAAAAACCCTTAAATGCTTCTGTTTAAAAGTTTCAAGAATAAATTTCTGATCCAAATTGTCGCTCAAGAGCTTAAAATATTTCCAAACTGCCGACTAGATTCCAGGAAAGAAATACGGGTAATATGTGAAGAATTAGCCAAAGGTTAGAGCCTATACTAAGATAGCTTGCCAGGCAAGGTAATATACGCCCACTGGCAGTTTTGATTTTGAATAAAAATATTTAGCAGTACAGTAACAATCATCAGTATGAAATATTCAACCTTCAGTCATACACTTCTTTTGAACTCTTTAAGGTGATACTAAATAATATTGAGTATGAGTTATTGCCCTTGTTCTTGAAAACGTGTTCAATCTTTAGCTCGTGAAAACTCTAGAAGGCAAAATTCAATCTTCAGCACGATACTGAATAATAAAACCAAGTTTTGTCAAAATCTGGCAAGAATCATGCCTATTAGTGTTTAAGCTAAAATTTGAACACGTTCTCAAAAACCATGGGCAATAACTGATGCTGAATATTCTTGGACTTTTCTAATTTTTGATGGGGTTGATCTTGGGTGATAACAAACACTCATGCCAGGTTTTGTCAAAATCCGTCAAGAATTGTGCCTTCTAGAGTGTTTACGAGCTAAAATTGAACACGTTTTCAAGAACAAGGGCAATAACTTAAAGTAAATATTTTTCGATTCTTCTGATTTTCAATAGGGTTCATCCTTGGGTGATTACGAACACTCATACCAAGTTTTGTCAAAATCCGTCAAGAATTGTGTCTTGTAGAAGTCTAATCTTTCAAATAGAATTAAGGATGAGTTTAAACCACTCGATTTATGTACAGTCTGGATAAACGAAAAAAGACTTTTTGACCTTTCTTGATCGGTCACTCATTAGAATTCTGCTTGTTATTCTCTTGTAATTTAGCTAATTGCGAATTATTATGGCCATGTGAGACAAACTGGTATCTTTCACCGTCTTTAGAACACCTCTTCTTTCTATTCATACAAGTATTAGCATTTGCATAAATGAAAATAAGGGAACCAATCTTTGAAAAAAGTAAAAAAAAACTTATTAGGTGAAGAGTACCTAAAAAGGAATGAATATTTAAAAAGACAGAATAAAACCCTAAAACCTAATACATAAAAATTATTCATTTAGTGTAAGCCTATATCAGATCATGGCCTTTCTGACTGAATTCTTGAGTATAATCTAATATTACCATCAACTTGAGATATTGACCATTTCACTCCTTTATTAACAAATTTATTCTATTAATAAAACATATTATTTTAGCATGTGTTCGATAATGAAATGACCGTCACATACATCTAATGGTCAAACATGTTGACCAAATAAAACGTGTAAGTGTGAAGTCGAGAGGTAACAAAACAGACAGTTCAAAGTCTTAAGATCTATAGATCATAATATTGATTGTATGAGTCAATAAGTTTCTCTTCTGGGACAAACACTTGGATACAGGTGTTCACACCATTATAAAGTTTAGACTACTTGAAATGTGTCAATTTTCACAGCATTATTCATGAACCTATTTATATATTACAATAGCATTATCAAACTTTTACATATTGTAGTCCTGGGGACCATTCACATAAATCTTTAAGGTGAAAAGCTGAACTTTATGTCTTACCAACACCCTTACAACAACCACCAACTCTCTTTTCAACCTCCCAGTCTCCAAATCCAGCCTATACATGTACATGAAATAATAAATAATTGGCAAGAAGACTATACCAGGCTTTAACAATTATCAACAAATGGATCAAAAGTAAACTGAACAGGAAAATCAAATTCAACATGAAAAGAATCAAAGCATGAAATCTGCCTCCATGTTGGTAATTAATTTAATATAGAGAAGACAATGAAGCATATCATTGAGATAAAATCTCTTTGTTCTCTACTAATCAACATCATTATTTTTACATAAATTTTGTTATTTGAGTCTAAAATACATATTTACATTAATGTCTGACATTGTTGGAGTTTTCTAGATGTCTATGATTACTGGTAAAATATGTGCTTCAATTCAGAAGATGAGCATACCAATCTGACACTGCTACAGAATTTAAGTTAAAAATTTACAGTTTTAGAACATATGTTTAAAGAAGACATAGTTTCTATTTTCTGATATTTCAATAAACATAGTTAAACTACAGATTATTAAACACGAAATCTCTTTGAAGGGATCTTGAGTTGACAAACCCAATTGCAAAGTGGTATCACATGTTCTGGATGTGAGATTCAACACTTTCAAGTTGATAACAGAACCCAAATGTCATTCTAGGGGCCAGGACCATATCAGTTCGCAATCAAATTAATTAAAATCGCCAGTAGTTCATGAAGATGCACATGTTGCAAATTTTTACCATCGTAATACGCTTTGTCAGCCCCTAGCATTAGAAAGAAAAGAAACAACTACTTTCACAACTAAGGACAACAACTTTCTACCTGGTCCTTGGCCAAATCTGATGGCCTTGATAAATCCTTGACTATTCGTTTCCATTAATAACTTGGTCAACTGAATATTGACCTTTCAAACAAAAAGTAATATATTTAATGTATTCAAAATACTAAAATATTTTCCAATACTGTAATGGGATGTGAACATGTGATTTACAATCTGAATATGATGTGACTTTCAATCTGAACACAAGTGATTTCATAACATATTTCATGGAATTATCTCCTTTAAAATAAATACAATGCCAGCATTTATCATGCATAGAAATCAGAAAATGAGATGATTTATATTCAACCGAGTTAAAAACACTATAATACAACTTCAATACAAATACTAACTAATTTTACTATAAGATGATTCAGTCAATGAGATCAAGATAAGGTTCAACCTAAATCTCATTTAGAGGCATTACTTTTGAAAAAAATCTATCACAACTTCAAGGGAATGTCCGACTAAATTATCAAGTGTCATAATATGACGATGTTTCTCATCTAAATTCCTTTTTTCAGCACTGAAATGACAGGTGCATGTGCACATTACCCTAATTGAAGCAAAATCAAAGGAAAAATTTAGTTACGAGTTTCCCGAAAATTAACATAAGGCAAAAGATACATGTTTTCAAGTTGCTAGCAAAATACATAATTCTTGTACTTTAGAAATATTGGCTACTTGAAGTGACAAGTGAGTCCGACTGGCTTATATATGAGTCAATATTGAAAAGTGAAAATTCATCTTTTTTCAGCAACACTTCATGGGATTTATCCTTTTTTAAGGATATTACTATAAGAGATTTATCTTGCTTTAAATCAGCCATTATAGTAATGACTTACACTTCAAATGGTGAATCACAAGTTATTATGTAAGAATAATCAGTCAAATATTGACATTTGCTACATTCAAGGGAGATTACTCTAGTATTTATTTTACATAAAACCTGCAATCACTAATATCTCTTAGAATCAATCTTCTTTTACCACACTACAGTTGATGGCAAGTTGTTTCTTTCAGACAAGTTAAAGAGATCATTTTTCTGGTATTCAAACTGATTTCTTGAATTTTAGTATTATCATAATGAGATAAATACAGTCAGCAGAAAATTAGTTGTGCTTTCTTTGTAAAAAACAATGCAAATCATCAATAAAGATTTAAAGTTATATACTGCATAAACTTTCTCAAATTTTATTATGAGAAGTTGAAGGTAAACCATATGTACTGTCAATTCAACTTAATATATACAGCCAATATAATTGTTATCAAATACAGCCAAATCAAGTTGCTAGTAAGTACAGTCAAATCAACTGACTGGTTAATACAGCAAAATAAACTGACAGGTAAAAACAGCCATATCAACTGCCTGATGAAAACAGCCATAAAAATTGACTGGTAAATACAGCCAATTTAATTGACTGATGACTACAGCCAAGTCAACAAGCTGGTGAATACAGACAAATCAACTGACTGGGAAACAGGGAAACCAACTGAAAAGTGAATACAGACAAACCAACTGACTAGTGAATACAGCCAAATCAACTGACAGATAAATACAGCAAAATCAACTGACTGATAAATAAATTGACTAGTGAATATAGCTCATTCAACTAATTGGTGAAAAAGGTCAAATCAACTGACTAATGGATACAGCCACATCAACTGATTGATGACTAAGTCCCCAAAACAACAGGCTGGTGAAAACAGCCATATCAACTGAATGGTGAATACAGCCAAAACAACTGACTGGGAAACAGGGAAACCAACTGAAAAGTGAATACAGCCAAATCAATTGATTGGGAAACAGGGAAACCAACTGAAAAGTGAAACAGCCAAATCAACTGATAGATAAATACAGCCAAATCAACTGATAGATTAATACAGACAAATCAACTTACTAATAAATACAGCCAAATCAAATGACTGATGTCAACAGCAGAATCAACCGACTGGTGAATACAGCCAAATCAAATGATTGATGACTGAGGCCAAATCAACAGGCTGGTAAATACAGTCAAATAATCTGACTTGTGAATACAGCCAAATCAACAAGCTGATAAATACAGCCAAATAAACTGACTAGTTAATACAGCCAAATCAACTGACTAGTTAATACAGTCAAATCAATTGACTAGTGAATAAAGCCAAATCAATTCTACCCAAATCAATTGAGTAAATACAGCCAAATCAATTGACTGGTAAATACAGCCAAATCAACCGATGAATGAATAGAGTCAAATCAACTGACTGGTAAATACAGCCAAATCAACTGAGTGGTGAATACAGCCAAGTCAAATGATTGATAACTCAGGCCAAATCAACTGACTGGTAAATACAGCCATATCAACTGACTGGTAAATACAGCCAAATCACCTGACTAGTAAATAAAGTCAAATCAACTGACTAGTAAATACAGCCAAATCAACTGACAATTAAATATAGCCAAATCAACTGACAATTAAATATAGCCAAATCAACTGACTAGTAAATACAGCCAAATCAACTGACTATTAAATACAGCCAAATCAACTGACAATTTAATACAGCCAAATCAACTGAAAATTTAATACAGCCAAATCAACTGACCAGTGAAGACAACCAAAGAAGATAGCTTGCGATGCAAGGTAACATACGCCCACTGGCAGCTGTCAGAAATAATAAAACAGTCTTTAGTGACTGAAGTACGAATTTTCTCATATTGAAGAAATTATTTATGCTGAATAATTCCACAAAATTTTTTAAAATCAATATCAATAACCCAAATACAACAAACAATTAAATCACACAGCTCTAATGAAGGGCAAAAAACAACTTTTGACACGAGTTTACAAAGTCAAGGGCAATAACTCAAAAAATGTTCATCAAAAATATCTCTTGTTAGAACTTGTCTGAGATCTTATCAATTCCAATGATCACACCAAGTTTCATCAAAATCGGTTGAAAACTGTAGCTTCTATTGTGCTCACAAACAAATTTTGACGAGTTTTTCGTAAGTTAATGGCAATAACTCATAAACATTTCATCGAAAATGCGTCTAGTTAGAACTTGTCCGAGATCTTATCAATTTCAATGATCACACCAAGTTTCATCAGAATCGGTTGAAAACTGTAGCTTCATTCCTGCTCACAAACTATTTTTAACAAATTTTGACGCGTTTTTACAAAGTCAAGGGCAATAACTCAAAAACATTCATCGAAAATGCGTCAAATTAGAACTTGTCCGAGATCTTATCAATTCCAATGATCACACCAAGTTTCATCAGAATCGGTAGAAGACTGTAGCTTCAATCCTGCTCACAAACTATTTTTAACAAATTTTGACGCGTTTTTACAAAGTCAAGGGCAATAACTCAAAAACATTCATCGAAAATGCGTCAAATTAGAACTTGTCCGAGATCTTATCAATTCCAATGATCACACCAAGTTTCATCAGAATCGGTAGAAGACTGTAGCTTCAATCCTGCTCACGAACTACTTTTTACAAATTTCGACTCGTTTTAACAAAGTCAAGGAAAATAACTCAAAAACCGTCCATCGAAAATGCGTCAAGTTAGAACTTGTCCGAAACCTTATGAATTCCAATGATCACACCAAGTTTCATCAGAATCGGACGAAAACTGTAGCTTCAATCACGCTCATGAAATATTTTTAACAAATTTAAAGTCAAGGGCAATATCTCAAAAACCGTTCATCAAAAATATGTCAAATTCGAACTTGACCGAGATCTTATCAATCTAAAGCATCACACCAAGTTTTATCAAAATCAGATGAAAACTGTAGTCTCTATAGTGCTCACAAGAAATGTTGACGGACGGACCGACGGACAGGGGCGACGACAATATACGACCACATATTCATGTGGGCGTAAAAAAATGACTGATGTCCACAGCCAAATCAACTGACTAGTTAATACAGTCAAATCAATTGACTAGTGAATAAAGTCAAATCAACTGACTAGTGAATAAAGTCAAATCAACTGACTAGTAAATACAACCAAATCAACTGACTATTAAATACAGCCAAATCAACTGACAATTTAATACAGCCAAATCAACTGACCAGTGAAGACAACCACAGAAGATAGCTTGCCAGGCAAGGTAACATATGCCCACTACCAGCTGTCAGAATTGATAACAAAGTAACAAAGTATGTAGTGGTTAAGTATGTGAAACCAATCATCCTCTTTTTACTAATTTCAAGCTTTACAGAGATCTCATACCAAGTTTCATCACGATCGTGTAAAAAAAATGTAGTCTCTATTAGGCCTACAAGCCAAATTAGATGCATTGGATTAATTCAAGGGCAATAACTCCAAAACCGTTCATCTGATTATGACAAAATTCAAACTTGACAGATATCTCATCAATATATCCATGCACACTAAGTTTCATCAATATCGGATAAAAACTGTAGTCTATAGCCTACCTAAAATCCAAATTTTACTAAGTCAAGGGCAATAACCCTGAAATCGTTCATCCAACTATTACCAACTTCAAACTTGACCGATATCTCATCATTATATTAATGCATACTAAGTTTTATCAACATGGTATCAAAATTGTAGCGTTCATACAAGGAATTTTTAATTCAAGTTTACTATGTCAAGGGTAATAACTCTGAGACCAATTATCCGATTATTACTAATTTTGAATCTCATCAATATATACATGCATACTAAGTCTCATCAAGATCAGATAAAAATTGCAGCCTCTATCGTGCATACAAGCCAATTAACTCGTTTTTACTAAGTCAAGGGCAATAACTCTGAGACCGATTATCCGATTATTACCAATTTCGAACTTGACAGAGATCTTATCAATATATACGGGCAAAACAAGATCAGATAATAAAAACTGTGCATACAACAAATATGGACGGACGGACGGACGGACGGCCAGGGGCGACGGCAATATACATCCACATTTCCATGTGGGCGTATAAAGATAATCTACTATAGAAAGATAGCTTGCCAGGCAAGGTAATATACGCCCACTGGCAGCTTTGATTTTGAACATAAATATTAAGCAGTACAGTAGCAATCACCAGTATGAAATATTCAACCTTCAGTCATACACTTCTTTTGAACTTTTTGAGGCGATACTGAATAATATTGAGTATGAGTTACTGCCCAGTTCTTGAATACGTGTTCAATTTTTAGCAAGGTAATATACACCCACTGGCAGCTTTGATTTTGAACATAAATATTTAGCAGTACAGTAACAATCACCAGTATGAAATATTCAACCTTCAGTCATACACTTCTTTTGAACTCTTTAAGGTGATACTGAATAATATTGAGTATGAGTTGTTGCCCAGTTCTTGAATACGTGTTCAATTTTTAGCACGTGAAAAATGAATAATAAAACCAAGTTTTGTCAAAATCCAGTAAGAATCATGCCTTCTAGAGTTTATATGAGCTACAAATTGAACAAGTTTTCAAGATCAAGGGCAATAACTCATACTGAATATTTTTTCGATTTTTCTGATTTTCAATAGGCTTTATCCTTGGGTGATAACAAACACTCAAGCCAAATTTTGTTAAAATCCGTCAAGAATTGTCCCTTCTAGAGTGTTTACAAGCTAAAGATTGAACGCGTTTTCAAGAACAAGGGCAATAACTCATACTACATATTTTTCAATTTTTCTGATTTTCGATAGGGTTTATCCTTGGGTGATTACAAACACTCAAACCAAGTTTTGTCAAAATCCATCAAGAATTGTGCCTTCTAGAGTGTTTACAAGCTAAAATTGAACGCGTTTTCAAGAACAAGGACAACAGGGTTTATCATTGGGCGATTACGAACACTCATAGCAAGTTTCATCAAAATGAATTGCACCTTTACGAGCGTTTCAAGAACAAGGGCAATAACTCATAGTAAATATTTTTTCGATTCGTCTGATTTTCAATAGGGTTCATCCTTGGGTGATTACAAACAACCATGCCAAGTTTCATCGAAATCAGTCAAGAATTGTGCCTTGTGGAGTGTTTACGAGCAATTGCAGACGGACGGACCGAGGGACCGACCGACGGAAAGAGGTGACGGCAATATACGCCCCCCATTTCATGTGGGCGTATAAAAATGACTGATGTCCACAGCCAAATCAACTGACTAGTAAATACAGTCAAATCAACTGTCTGATGCCAACGGCCAAATCTAGCCTGGTGAATATAGCCAAATCATGATTGATGACTGTAGCCTAATCAGCAAGCTAGTGAAACAAGCCAAATCAACTGAATAGTAAATAAATCCAAATGAACAGACTAGTGAAATCAACGAAAACGACTGAATGGTAAATACAGCCAAATCAACTGACTAATGAATACAGCTAAATCAATGGAATGGTAAATAGTGAATTTAGCTCAATCAAATGACTGATGTCAACAGCCAAATCAAGGGGCTGGTGAATACAGCCAAATCAAGCGACTGGTAAATACAGCCAAATCAAATGATTGATCCCTGCAGCCTAATCAGCAGGCTGGTGAAGACAGCCAAATCAACTGAGTAGTAAATACAGCCAAATGAACTGAGTAGTAAATACAGCCAAATGAACTGACTATTAAATACAGCCAAATGAACTGATTAGTGAGAACAGCAAAATCAACTGACCGATGTCAACAGCAAAATCAACTGACAGATAAATACAGCCAAATCAACTTACTAGTGAATATAGCCAAATCAACTAACTAATGAATACAGCCGAATCAACTGACAGATAAATACAGCCAAATCAACTGACCGGTGAAAACAACCGTAACAAATGACTGGTAAATACAGCCACATCAACTGACTGTTAAAAAGAGCCATATCATCCGAATGGTGAAAATAGCCATAACAACTTACTAGAGAATACAGCCAAATCAACTGATATTTGAAAACAGCTAGAACAATTGAATGGTAAATACAGCCAAATCAACTAATCAATATGTATTTTATAATCTGTGTATATTTTAATCTATTAATCTTATTTATTGTTTCTATGTATATTGCTATGGTTATGTAAATGTATATATATTGTTAACCCAAATGTAAAAGAAAGAAAAGGGAGAGTTTAGACAACGTACACCATACTGTTGGCATCATCCTCAGTATTGGCTAAGTGAGATATTAAATAGTATTGTAAAGTCCAGTGTACATTGTGTTATTAACTAAATAGCAACAGTGTTTCAATAATCCTAGAAGAAGAGTAGACATAGCCTTCCTAAGGAAATATAAAGATCTAAGGAAATATAAAGATTTATTCGGTTATATGTATCCAGAATTATCTGCGTTTGAAATACTCTGTGATGTATAGAAAAAACATATATAGAAGTAGTGAGTAAAATTCCTAGTTAAAGGTATTTTAAAAGCAAATATGTGATTTTCATGCTTCTGAAGACTATTAACATATATTCAACACTCAAATCAATGCCCCAAAATAATGCATCTGTCCCTTTAATCTCAAAAGATATGATATTCGGATGGTTTAGAGCCGAACATCAAAAACCTATAATTATATTTAACTACATCTCCCAGAGAATTCGAAACGTGAATGGAATGACTAACAAAGACAAAGGCATGTCTTAATATACACAATACGGATTAGGCCCGACGTGACCAGTATTTGTTTAAGATGTAGTCTGGACAAACTGGACATGGGTCAGTATTTAATAATGGTCAAGTGGTTTCATTTGTATTTTTAATCATTTGGTAAATGAAGTTGATTCACATCCTTTTGTTATTGACAAATTTCAAGCCCTGAATTTTTTCTTCAAGAGAACTCCGGCAATATAGGCAAGCATGAAATATTGCTTTATTTAAAGATGAATGGTCAGATTTCATAATGAACAATGCTAAAACTACAATATGATATGAATACAATATTAGTTTTATAAAATGATATGCCCAAAACCTCAAATCAAGTAAAACAGTTAAGTATACAGTCAAGACTATCATAATATATGATTAACTTTCCTCTTAAATGCAGAACTCAAATATTAACCCTAAAAATGACCATCCCAGTCAATCAATTATGGTAAATTCAGACCAACTGGATAACTAATTGTCATGTCTACATGAGAGATTAAAGGCTCAAGCCTTTAAGACCTGACAATCAGCACACAAATTACCCGCCTTTTTCTGGCTCTTCTTCAAAGTCAGAGAGAAGATAATAAAGGTATGTCGAAGCTCCTGTTTTTAAATAAAGTTAATCTAGAAATAAACATGTCAAGAGAAACAATAGTTGAGAATTTTCTATCAGTCGCCATTATCAACATACCAGAGACATCCAACACAAGTGTTTCTCAGATCAAATTATTCTCATATGATACAGATTAATTCAAAGACAGTTTATTGACTTAATAATACTACACACGATTCTAACTAATGGTCAATCAGAAACTTAATTAACTAAAATAGCCAGTTGATATTCCACAACATTCCATATAGAAAATGAAATGTTGTTCCATGTCTTGCATATCTGCATCCGATTGGACTGATAAAAAAAAGTCGGCAGACTGCCAACATTCACCAACTCTTTAAAGATTCTCACTTAATTCTTTTTCCATGTCTAATCCCTTAAATCTGTTTGCCCTGTTCATATTCACCCCTTTTCCATTCTCCGAGCTCGTTCGCACCAGATTCGTTTGCATTATTTCATATTCACCATGGGTTCGTTCACCCTATTTAATAATCCACAATAAAAAGTTTAATATGTCAGTATATTATTAAAACCAATCACTAAATATATATTGATTAAATCATGTAATTAACACATTTTAATATCAAGTTTGGTGTCTAAATTAGAAATTAGTTCACACCAATAAATATTACAGTTAATCAGAAATTTTTAATGATTGACCGTAATTAAATTATCATATAAACACATGTTAATCGGATTAAGTGTCATCACTTCCACATTTATTACTTACATGTCATATAATATAGAGGCGAACAGACCCCGACCAAATGGACCAGGGCAAAAGGAATATATAATAGGACGAATGGACCCGATGGCTTCCATGTCAGTCCCCTCAGATCTACATCACTAACATGAGGAAAACTAAGCAATCTGGACTTTTTGTTTATTGTTTAACCATAGTAAAATCAGTCTAAAAAATTTAGACGAAATGAAAGCATAGTCACTTTTGACAGAACTAAGAGTACCATATTCAAGTCAGTGTCATCAGCCTAATTG
The DNA here is from genome assembly GCF_000327385.1 of Lottia gigantea. Lineage (NCBI taxonomy): Eukaryota > Metazoa > Mollusca > Gastropoda > Lottiidae > Lottia > Lottia gigantea. The sequence continues at coordinate 5,129,395 of NW_008709379.1, forward strand.
AAACTTTAAACCAGTTTCTGCTTATGTCTTTTCCGAATTTTCTGGTATGTGATTAAATGCTTCTGTACAAAGAAGTCAAAAACTTGTATGCATCCCATAAGAAGTTGGTGTGTGCACCATACAAATAAATGATGGGTGAATCAAAGTTTATTTTAGTGGAGTAGAAGATAGTTCACGTTACTCAACTCTATTTAAACCTCATTCTCCTCGCAGTCTGTCAACAAACTAACTTGTAATTCTCTTCTTAGGTAAACTCTTCCCGACCCAGAGGGCATGCAACTCTCTATATTGTTACATTCAACATTATTTTTACAACAAGTTTCATGTGAGTTTTAAAAAATTTGACGCCACCTCATGTTTTCCTGTTTAAAAGATGGTAAATAGTAAAAACAATTGTATCTTTGTAGTAGATAGACGTGCCATTTAGGATAGTTCACACTCAAACAACCGCTTTCAAATAAACGGAAAGAAAAAATTTTAAAAAATTTTTATTTTTGACAGTTGGTAGTATAAATAGAATAGATACAAATACTAAATTCAACAATGTTTTGTAATTAGTTCCCCCTTTGAAAATTTAATAAAAAGTGAAACTGCAATGTGACCTATTTTAAATCAAATTTTCACATTAGTTGACCAAACATTACAAAACCAATCCAGAATATGTCGGCCTTGGAGCTTTCACGAATGCAGAAATCATGCTCGTTTAACAAAGTACTTGGTCAAATAAAACAGTGCATATTAGATATTTTTATTGATAAGTGTTTCGTGTTATTTCTAAAACTCAATGTAATGTATCTAATTATTCTCTTAAAATTTAAGTATCTGGATCATCATCTTATACATATTATTGCACAAATATAGTGAAACTTAATAGCAGTATTTAGTGAATGAGCTCATCAATATAATTTAATATGTCTTTTGGGCAAAGTTAGAAACATTAAAGGGATTGTTTTAGAGGTTTTCTCAATTTTATCAGGGACACTGATAGCATCAATTTGCTTCATTCCAATTTTCTTTCTGTGGTTTGTGCCATTCCAATTAAACTAAGTCTTCGATGAAGTCCACAATTGCGAAAGACACTATGTGATACAAGCATCATCACATCATCACATCACATTAGGTTTAATGGAATTGCAGCATCCACTGAGATCTGCTATAAGTGTCCCTGATACAGTTCAAAAGTTTAGAAAATCTCTTTACAATCCCTTTAATGAGTACGTTTAGAACCTATCCTTACAAACAAACTTCCATCAAATTTCAATTACTGCATACATTTAATAATAAATACGACCAAATCAAGGTCAAATGTTGTTAAACTGCTTATTTTCACTAATCTATGGGATTTATAACATACTATCTTAGTTATATTCTTGCAGACTTTGTGTGGATTATGCATGTAGCCTTTACCCGCCTCAAAACATCAAACAACATTCTACACAGCCTTCATACAACAGATTAAAAGTTCAAAAGGATAAATCATCACTGTGACAATGTTTGAATAACTTTAAGAAATGTGCTGTATGTACTGAACAAGTTCTTCTCATACTGTCATTTCCTGTACTCACAATGTTCTAGTGGATTTTACATTCACATTGCAACTGTCACTTAGTTTTTCTACACACAAACAATAACTGTTACACAGAGGATTTCACAAATTAAAATAATTATAGCATTCAATATTCAAGTTTGACAACAGACACAAACAAACTTGTATATGAACAAAAAAAATACAAAAACACTTATGTTGCAAAGTGGAAAATGTCAGATTTGGATTAGATAGTTCGGATAAAATATCTACTTATTAACACTAACAGATGCAAAAGGAATCCTTCTGGCTCAACCAAACTGAACCTGCAAAAAAATAGATTTACATCCTCTTGACAGAGCACAAACTAAATGTAGATGAACAAATGTAGATGTAATAAGAACCTTAACATTTACAATGAAACTTTCAGATATTAGTAATTTGTAAAGGAAGGTGTCTTACCAGTGTGAGACTGTATTCATTGAATATTGTCCTTGTATATTAGTTATCAATGATCCAACAACTTTCTTAGGAACACTGACAAATTGTTCATTCATAAAACAGAGCCAAAAGTCAATATTTTTTCATTCATTTTTCATCTATAGAAGTGAGAAAACCAAGTGAAGATTATTTCTGAGTCAGACAGTGTATTTGTGTACCCAATCTGAGAGTGTAGTGGTGAAGTATTGTCATTACAGATTACCTGAATTCTCTAATAATTTAGTCACATTCCAACACACATCTCACTCTATTGACAATTTTCAATAGAAAAACAAGATCATATCAACATGTGTTTACCTAGTAAATTGAATTTAATGCTAAGTCAATTTGATCATCTCTGAAATTCAATTGGATTTCTTGAGATTAGAAACAGTCATTTTAATTCTGATATGAAACAGAACATTTCATTGTACTTTCAGTACCAAATGAAGATTGGAGTGTTACAAATTTTTGATATTATTCTCTTATTAAAATGTAAAGACCTAGTGTACAGGTCCGAGTATTAACCCATTGAACACTGAGTGTCAATAGCCGCGTTTAGACAGCCATAAAGCAGGCCCACTTGAAGTGAACCGTACTCGCTATAAACAAAGCTATGATTTTGAAGTTTTTGTTAAATTTGTCTCGTTTAAAGCGCAAACGAACCTTAAGAATCTCCATTTTTTTTTTTGAGACACACAGCAATGAAAGTGCATTTTTGCGTGCACATCGGCGACGAAAACTTTTGCAAACGATGTTGTGCTTTTCTTGTAGGCTCTTGGCGATTGATTCATAAATCTTGTGATTATGACGGGCCCCTTCCAATTGAACTTGGACGATCTCGTCACCCCAAATAGCGATCAGAGCTTCGGTCTCTTCATCACTCCATGTAGCTCCCCGTTGGGCGCACATTTTAACAGTAAGTCGATCCTTTTTTGTCAAAGTTTAGACTAGTTTGTTGTTCCCGCGAATAAAGTAACAGGGTCAAGGTCATTATTTTGCCATGCCGTACTCGGTCCAAACCGAGACCACCTCTTCTTGCGGGACTCGGCCCACTTGAAACTAGCACGGTGCCGAGCCCTCTCAACCTGTTTGCACAGCCACTTTTTGTTCCGAACCGTACTCAGTCAGGACCGAGTCCGGACCTGGCCCGGATAAATTGTGGTTGTCTAAACGCGGCTAATGTAATGATACCTCATATACCCTGAACTCCAAGTCATATAAAGCGTATGACATTAATGTTAAGTGACATCATTTGATAACAGCTGCTATACCAGCCGGTTGTGTATATTTTGCATAATTATGTGACCCTAGTAACCCCTACAGGTTAAAACAGAAAAAGTTGTTGTAAAATCATACGATTCCGTTCATAGTAAAACAAATCTAATATAACTGAAAACTGTTATTAGGTGACAAATTAATTGATACATGTATGTTAAAACCTGTTAACAGGTGGATACAGTAATTCAACACCCACCCTGGCCCCTATCAATCTTCTTCTCTATATTTCATAACACTAAATAATCATTTATACAAGTCACTTAATGGTCAACTTCTCTCTAATTTATCTTCTAAATATTTTATATTTCTGTAATATGATGCCCTTAAATAAATACTGTATGAAATTATGCTGAATTTGTATCATGTTTTTGTCACTTCCCAGGCATTATTTCAATTAATCAAATTTTAACCTTTGAATTTATCATTTTATCATATTCAAATTTATTTCACCGATGACAGGCTTTTATCAAAGATGATCCTGGGAATGGTCAATTTAAGTCAAACTGTGAGGCAGTAATCAATCAAGCCAATTTTTTCAAAATATGCAAAATATCAAATATTAAATATTTTGTGACAGAGTTAGTTGTGAAAAAAACAAATTACCATTTATAGAATCATTTTGCTTAATTGAAACGTTTCACCAAATCAGATGAAATTCTTGATACTGATACAGTGTAGACCCAAGTCAAATCTTGTACAAGAGAGCCTTTATAAATAACATCATATTCTTAACAGCTGTCTATTTACTGTGCATTTATTAATTGGAATGCTAAATGCATCTCAGTGTTGAGCTACAAATCAATTTAGGTTTGAAGATATGAAGTGAACCCCCTAGAGTTAAACAAGCATTTAATTTGTAGAACATACCAATTGGTATATCAAAGGTTAGAATTCTCTCATGAAATAGTCATCATGAAGATAAGGGTCATTTAAGATTTCTCCAAACTCCCTTATCTTCAAAGCTTTATCTGCTGATTTTTTTTCAACATAATATATATCCCTTTTCTAACTCCACCTTTTCCGCAACATTAATGGATTATAGTCAAGAAATTGCAATATATGGTAGCCTACTACAATACAGTTGAGGGGCAAGTTTAACTTACAGAGATGTAGGGAAAAGCCTTCACCCCGACAGACTTGTGAGGTACAATGACTGGGAAATTGTAGAATATTTGAATGTCTTGATGGATTGAATAAAATAATGGTCCACTCTCTATATATACCAACAGTCATGCCAAAATTTGATTTTTGCCATGGTTAACATTCTTTAAAACCAAATATGACTCATAAAAAGTGACATCTTATGTTTAACCCTAAACATACCAAATACAATCCATATATCATGCCCAAGGAACGGTCAAGGTCAGATTTCTTGGGCTAACATATACCATACCAATAAAGGTAAACTCCTGTGAACAAAACTTTTCTATTGGTCTGAGTTGCTTACCACAAAATGACAAAGTGTTAATGTAGGCCTAAAACCATGGTTTCTAACTAGAGTTTTGTTTGTTCAATATTCGAAATAAAATATACTGGGAAATAATACACTTTTTGCTACAAATTTTCCTCAATAGCCTCTGTCTCATTTCAACCTGTACAAGAAACTTACTCATACATAGACAATTACTGACTCATGGGACAATATCAATCTATTAGACTCTCACTTTTATTTTGGAATTGATGTTTCAATTCATGTGCAGCTACATCATATTATGACCAGCAAAGGCTGCTGCAAAAAAGAATCGGAAAGTTTCGAACTAATAATGGGATAACTGTCAAACAATTAGGCAATATATGTGCATTGCAGATACATTTATAAGAACAAAACCATTCAAACAATATTTGATAATCTGACTCACCCAAATCTTCAGTTGCGTTGTTCGATTTTCTTGCTGTCAGGTTGTGTTCGTTGTCAGGTTGAGGCACGTGCGTTCTGAAACAACTTCAGGGCGGATATAGTCCGATAGAGTCCCGTGATAGTGCTATAACAAACTCCTTTCGCCTTTGGCCTTAAAGGAATACTTACTACGTCTTAGAATGAACATAAAATCTAAGAATTTTCTCCTTGGCCAATAAGAGCATAATATTCATCAGTAGCCCTAGATATACCTGTTGTCAAAATAACACAACAGGATCCTTATATAATACGATAAATCCCCAAAAAACTTACTAATTATCCATATCCATATGCAATTAACTGTTGAAAAACGCTTTAACAAAATTAAGCGTTTATCAATAATTACTTAGTTTGATCAATTTTCCAATTTTCCGGAATTTACAGGGATTGTGTTGTAACTTTATGACACCAGGTAAGTTCACCAATTATATACTCATATTGACCATTCTTGAGAACTTAAATTTTATGTTCATTCGAAAACCTAGTATCACTTTAATAGTGGGACTAAGCTTATACTGACAGTCAACAGTTGATATTTATCACTTTGAATCAATGCTGATTTGATGATGTCTCTGTTAACTGAAAATGACACTTTCACTACAATTTATAAATAGGCGTTGATTGGAATTGCGCAGATTTGGTTTGAATTTTCAGAAACTGTTCCAATTGTTATAAACGAATTTAAGTGCCAGAATCCTAGGCATAGTTCTTTGGCACGATCTTTTCAATGTGATAACTTTTATTAATTTGCTGGGTGTCTTTCCGTTTTCACTCAGGGTGCACCCCACTTTTCTAGATACGCCCCTGTACATGTTTTCTTACAATTTCTCAATTCTAGCCAGTGGCAAGAAATTATACGTAGTTTTTTATAGTCAAAGGGAGATAACTTTATTCTTGTGGTCTGTAGTCAGAATTATCTAACATTTTTACTCATAATACGAATGCTTTTGATTTGGAGCGTTATTCCTCGACATCCACCTCCGATGACAAGTTCTAGGGGAAAGTCAGAAACTCATGAAATCAGCATTACTCAGAATCATTTCATAACCTTAAAGGTCAACACTCGACACATTCGACAGTTCAATTCAGGCCTTAAATATTTTCAGGGGCTTATCTCAAAATGCCCGAGAGATGGGTGGGGAGATGGGGGTGTGGCAAAATGATTTAAATTTAAAATTGGAAAAATTCATGAAATGCCCATTGATTGACCTTTCACAGGCTTGAGGGGCAAATCGCCCAATGGCCAATCGCCTAAGAATATAGTCATCAGAAGTACTAGAACTGTACAATAACTCTTGTTCCTATCTTCACTGGTTTCTCCACTGCCTGAATATTGTGAGACTACGTCTTATCAGGTAACATTTTTTTTTATTTAAAACATAAGAAATAGAAAGTCAAGATGGCTGCGATTACTTCATTAAACCGTACCAATTACCCTATCAAATACCAAAACACATAAACCTGAAGAATATAACTACAGGCAATGGCAAGGGTTGAAATAGAAAAACTATCCACTATTTCAAATACGTTGAGTACTTCTACGTCCATGAACACCAGAAAACGTTTCGGACAAGACTGGTGATGAAACTCACTGAAGACTTACTAAACTGACCAATGACAAGGTGAAAAGGTCCAGTGAGATCGGTTCAGTTGGAAAGTGAAGGGTAATTAGGTTCTTAGGTTCATGCCTCTTCATCTTTCTCGGATTATCCACAATAAAGCAAGCTCGAGCAGAAGCCACAAAATTGTCCAAATGTTTATTTCCTTTGTGCACCTGTATTAGAATGCACCATATCAATTAAATTTTTCTAAAATTTTCTTGGGATAACCCTCTCAGATGCATTATGAGTTGCTTGCGACTATGATTCTGCCGCATTTTGAATTCAGCCCTCGACAGTTGTCCCCCATTGCATAAATCTGCCCTCGATTTGTACCCCTAATATCGGGAGGCTGGCGCCGCCACTGAATTTCTAATACCAAGTCGTTTTTTTTTAAATTCATCACATGATACGAATATTTGGATAAGGTGAAAAATATCACGGTCCCATTTATTTATTGATAATAAGTGGTTGTGATTTATTCTTGTTTAGTTTATGAACAGTCTGTAATAACAATGTGATTTATTCTTGTTTAATTTATGAACAGTCTGTAATAACAATGTGATTTATTCTTGTTTAGTTTATGAACAGTCTGTAATAACAATGTGATTTATTCTTGTTTAGTTTATGAACAGTCTGTAATAACAATGTGATTTATTCTTGTTTAGTTTATGAACAGTCTGTAATAACAATGTGATTTATTCTTGTTTAGTTTATGAACAGTTTGTAATAACAATGTGATTTATTCTTGTTTAGTTTATGAACAGTCTGTAATAACTATGTGATTTATTCTTGTTTAGTTTATGAACAGTCTGTAATAACAATGTGATTTATTCTTGTTTAGTTTATGAACAGTCTGTAATAACAATGTGATTTATTCTTGTTTAGTTTATGAACAGTCTGTAATAACAATGTGATTTATTCTTGTTTAGTTTATGAACAGTCTGTAATAACAATGTGATTCATTCTTGTTTAGTTTATGAACAGTCTGTAATAACAATTTATGAACAGTCTGTAATAACAATGTGATTTATTCTTGTTTAGTTTATGAACAGTCTGTAATAACAATGTGATTTATTCTTGTTTAGTTTATGAACAGTCTGTAATAACTATGTGATTTATTCTTGTTTAGTTTATGAACAGTCTGTAATAACAATGTGATTTATTCTTGTTTAGTTTATGAACAGTCTGTAATAACAATGTGATTTATTCTTGTTTAGTTTAATAATAACAATGTGATTTATTCTTGTTTAGTTGATTAACAGTCTGTAATAACAATGTAATTTATTCTTGTTTAGTTTATGCACAGTCTGTAATAACAATGTGATTTATTCTTGTTTAGTTTATGAACAATCTGTAATAACAATGTGATTTATTCTTGTTTAGTTGATTAACAGTCTGTAATAACAATGTAATTTATTCTTGTTTAGTTTATGCACAGTCTGTAATAACAATGTGATTTATTCTTGTTTAGTTTATGAACAGTCTGTAATAACTATGTGATTTATTCTTGTTTAGTTTATGAACAGTCTGTAATAACAATGTGATTTATTCTTGTTTAGTTTATGAACAGTCTGTAATAACTATGTGATTTATTCTTGTTTAGTTTATGCACAGTCTGTAATAACAATGTAATTTATTCTTGTTTAGTTTATGAACAGTCTGTAATAACAATGTAATTTATTCTTGTTTAGTTTATGAACAGTCTGTAATAACAATGTGATTTATTCTTGTTTAGTTTAGTAATAACAATGTGATTTATTCTTGTTTAGTTGATTAACAGTCTGTAATAACAATGTAATTTATTCTTGTTTAGTTTATGCACAGTCTGTAATAACAATGTGATTTATTCTTGTTTAGTTTATGAACAGTCTGTAATAACAATGTGATTTATTCTTGTTTAGTTTATGAACAGTCTGTAATAACAATGTGATTTATTCTTGTTTAGTTTAGTAATAACAATGTGATTTATTCTTGTTTAGTTCATTAACAGTCTGTAATAACAATGTAATTTATTCTTGTTTAGTTTATGCACAGTCTGTAATAACAATGTGATTTATTCTTGTTTAGTTTATGAACAGTCTGTAATAACAATGTGATTTATTCTTGTTTAGTTTATGAACAGTCTGTAATAACAATGTGATTTATTCTTGTTTAGTTTATGAACAGTCTGTAATAACAATGTGATTTATTCTTGTTTAGTTTATGAACAGTCTGTAATAACAATGTGATTTATTCTTGTTTAGTTTATGCACAGTCTGTAATAACAATGTGATTTATTCTTGTTTAGTTTATGAACAGTCTGTAATAACAATGTAATTTATTCTTGTTTAGTTTATGCACAGTCTGTAATAACAATGTGATTTATTCTTGTTTAGTTTATGCACAGTCTGTAATAACAATGTGATTTATTCTTGTTTAGTTTATGAACAGTCTGTAATAACAATGTGATTTATTCTTGTTTAGTTTATGAACAGTCTGTAATAACAATGTAATTTATTCTTGTTTAGTTTATGAACAGTTTGTAATAACAATGTGATTTATTCTTGTTTAGTTTATGCACAGTCTGTAATAACAATGTGATTTATTTCCTACAACTTGTAATTTGTTTAGAAGAAAACAGAGTAGCCTATACAACTTTGTCCATTTTGTAACCATATTAATGATGATCTTTTTCACTTTGTCTTAATTTGTCCTCATTTTCATATACTGGAAATGAAATCCCTCCTCGACAATTTATTAATCGCCCAGATATTCACACTTTTAACAGAATGTGTACATCGAAACAGAAGTTACATCAATCGCACGCTATTTAGATGAAGCAATGGCCTTAAGAATGAAACTTTAATTTTTGTTGTCCTCAATTTCTATACTCTATATTAAGAATTGTACTGTTAGTGTACATATTATGTTATGATTTGTACTGTACTGCCAGTTTAAATAATATTATTATATATTGTAAGTTTAAATAAAAGTGAAATTAAATATATTAAGAACTGTATTGTAAGTTCAAATTGTTATCTCGATGTATTGTGAGTTTATATTGTATATTCATTTATAACTTATATTTTCTATTTACTACCTGTATATATTGTACAAACTATTAGTATTAATGTATCTATAGGTCAGTTGACCCTTATACTAAATAAAAAAAATGTGATATGTAGTTTGGATATGAGGCCTATATTTATAATATTTTATTTTAGACATGGGAATTTTTTTTAGCTAAGCCAATCGCTAATAGCGTTAATAGCGTAATAACTATAATCAAATAGTTTGCTTAATTTGACACTAAAAAAAGGAAACCAATCTTTAAGTAGACAGATAAAAAAAGAGTTGTGGTCTGGAGCTTACAACAGGATATAAATACGTCATAGATTTTCGAGGAATTTCCCTTCTAAATAATCTATTTAAATCAACCAATGAAAAGCATACTGACTATATTATCCAGACATGCCAATAAAATATTAGACTCAAATTTACGACTTGATATTCGAAAATTGTTTATCTTCCTTCACTTCCTTGTTCTGTGTTTGATAATCATCATGGCGCAGATATATCAAGGAACTCATTTTGATACCTATATTAGCGAACTTCCTTACAGTGTGACGAGGTCGATAATAGTGTCATTGGATTCCGATAAAGCATGGGAATGTCTAGGTAATTTTTGAATATATTCTGTGTAGCTCCGAATAAGATTATTCTTACATAATATTTGGACTATCCTAAAATCTGTAACTCAGAAGGCCAAATGAACTCCCATCAGTATTTTTTACGACTTTAGTTAAATGAGTGACACTTACTGACACAGGATCTTATTGACTGTTTTATTTGGCCATGTAAGAATAAGAAACTGTAGACAAACATTACTGAGAATATATGTCTTTTTTTTTTTAACTTTGAAACACAGATAGTTCTGGCCACACATACATTTGAAGGCTCAAATTTCTTCAGTAAGTTATGAATACTATTACTGAATATCTTTTTACTGAATTCCTGTTTCTGAGACTAAGGTATGGTTGGTCAAACAGATGACAAACCCATACCTTTATCAAAATTCTGTTGTAAGGAAAATCTTTGTAAAGGGCTATTGTCAATATGTTTTGTTATGTTTGACATTTTAGCTTCTGAGGCAGGGTATTCATTTGATAAGATAAAATTATTTGAATTAGAATATCAGAGACATCATGGAAGTCCAGCAAAAGCCTTATTATGGGATTGGGGAAGTCGAAATACAACTGTGAAAGAATTATATTACAAACTGAAGAAAATTAACAGGATACGAGAATTACAGATTTTAGAAAATCACCGTAAGTAATCAACATTCTTGCTAAGATAATACTTACAGAATTGTACAAAGAAGAGAATGGTTTTCCCTTCCCTCATTGTAGATTTTCTGGTATTGTCTTCTAAGATGGAGTTTTTGGCCCAGCTTTTCATAGAAAAACAAAAAAGTTACCACAAATTTGGCTTTGTCATGTTGAAAATTCTTAACAACTACCAAAATATAGACCTGACTCAACTCCAGGCAATAACCCAGACAACATAACATCTTTATATCATGTTTGAGGAACTGGTATGCCAGTTTGAAAAAAATACATAGTCTAGGGCCAGAATGCTACTGCTTTGTGGTGAAATTTGGAGCAGAAATGTTGGATGTTAACTCCATATCATTTCAATTATTTTTATCTTCACCATCCATATTTTACAGTTGTTAGTGTTGGTGCTATAGAAGAACAAGAAAATAGTCACAATAGTTATAATAACAGTATTGATATCATGCCTAGTCTTAAAACATCAGGTGAGCATCTTGTGTTTATTTCTTTATTAAACTATATAAAATTATTCATTACAATTTTTTTATGCCTGTTTTCTGCAAGGTTTTTCACATCCTACTATGGTTTACAAAATTTGTGATTTTTCACAGAGAATGAAGGTGTTTAAAAGTGATATTAAACACATAAAATATACAAATATAACATGCAATCTTTTCAGATCTCCCATCACCCTCTCAAAAGCAGAAGATCAAATCGGATAAAGTAGCTTTGTTAGAGAATGAAGTTAATTTCAACCAGCCAAATTCACAAAATTTTGGCAGAAAGAAAAATCCAACAAGTTTATGCAGTATTGATAAAGATAAGCAATATGATGATAAAGTTATTCCTGGACAGGAGCAGACGGCACATCATAAACCACAGGAATCGGAAGAAAGTTTTGAGTCCACTACTAGTTCAAGTTTTAGTGCAGATTTATCCAGCAGTAAATCTTCTTCATTAACTAACAACTCTTCCTCCCAATCTGAAGATCTTCAGTCTTTGCTGACTAATAGTAATATGAGTGTAGCTGTTGCCTTAATGGGATCTCCTGTCTTTAAATTCGAAGAGTTAAAAAAGTCAACTGATAATTTTAATGAGCAAAATTTACTCGGTGAAGGAGCTTTTGGCAAAGTATATTTCAGCTGTCTGAGAGAATGCAAATGTGCTATCAAAAAGTTAGATGCTGTAAGTAAAATTGCTTGTTAAATGTATTTCATGAAATATATAGTCCAAAACAAATTTGATATCAGATAAGAAGATATAAAGAAATGGGAAAAGTTAAGTTAAGAAATAATTGCACTACAGAATGCCACAGTGTGCTTGTAGGTTAACAAAGTGGGCAGTAACAGGTTGATTGGATTGAGAGGTGTACTAAGTTGACCAAGTGGCAATAACAGATTGATCTATGTAATAAGTTGTCTAAGGGGCAGTAGCAGCTTGACCATTGGCCATAGGGAATCTCTATGTGGTCAGCAAGAAATAACAAAGGTGCATTAGAAAATAACTATGGGGCAGCAGTCTATCACTTAAAAGGCAGTGACTCAAGCTCTGTAGTTTTTTTCAGTAAGGGAGAGAACTGGAAAACAAGTTCTATAAGGGGTAAAATGATTGACTATTATTACAGGCTACCAGTGATATTTTATCCAATAATGAAGAAAAAAGAAGAAAATTATGTAGTGAATTATCTTTATTATTGAAGTAAGTGAATATTTTGAATTGGTAATGTTCAACCAATTTACATTGTATATTTACATAATTATATTGAAGATTAGGCTACTCCCTCTACTGATATATACAGAAAGTCAAAATTGATTTCATATGTTATCAGCAAAAACCCATATATTGTTAAACACTGGGAAAAATGATTTTTTCACAATTCCTGTTTTTATGAATTTATGAACACACCAACCCCTTGAACAGTCTAAAACTTGATACCTATACACAAGAATAAAAATGACACTGTGATATTATTTGTATTTTCAGATATCGGCATGAAAATATAGTAACATTATATGGATACGCTGTAGATGGTCCATCATTATGTTTAGTTTATCAACACATGGTTAATGGTTCATTAGAAGATTGTATACAAATGAAGGTAGATAGAAGCTGTTTTATTTTACTGTGGTTCTCTATAATTATTGCTGGCTTCAAATGTTGTTTGGGAAGTAAATTATTGTACTGACAGTAGTATGAGTATATATTATTAACTATTTGGAAGCCTGCTCACTATTGTATTTCATTTTGGTTCATGTCACTATACATGCTACAAGTTTTTGTTTGTATTTTTCTGCCAAATAATTACAAACTTTTATGTGCTCAGTTTATGAACAGCCTACTTTTTTATTGTATCAAGTCAAGGATTCAACAGTGGCTGATTAAAATTAAGCATTCTAGTCTTCTAGCATTTTTATCTTTAACTTCAGAATGGTCGTTTAGCATTAAATTGGGAACAAAGATTACGTATATTATGTGGTGCTGTTTGTGGTTTAAGGTATTTACATTATATGGGAAATGTACCACTGATACATGGTGATATTAAGAGGTAGGATTTATTTATAGTCCCCCAATAGACTGTTGTAATGTTTGATATGACAGAATTTCACCCAAACCTAACTCTTAGAAAAAAACGCTTGTGTTATGAAGCTCAACTAATTTGCTCAAATGCTTCAATTCCTAATAATTGAAATCCAAATCTCCAAATGTTCTGATGAACATGCCACGAACAAAAAATATTTAAACATCAAATCTGAATTCTCATTGGATAATTCAAAAATATATTCTTAATTTGTCAATTCTTCACAAATACCCTTAAATATCATTGCAATATTCAAATTTTCATTTTGTCTCATCTAATTGTTTTGCAAAATTATCCAATGGAGCCCATAAATGTTAAATGTTTGAAAGAAGAATGCATTATGTACATTTACTTAATATTCTATGAAAGTGTACCTGAATGGCTTTAGATACAAGAGTGAGATATCAACATTAACATTAAATTAAATACATGGATATAATCAGCAAAGAGAGTTAATTCACTGATATTTATATTGTATTATGTTTATATTACAGTGCCAATATTCTGCTAGACAAATACCATGAAGCTAAAATAGGAGACTTAGGGCAGGCACAGCATGTTAACAGTGGAGCTATTACTGGTAAACTAACTCATATCACCAAAAAAGATGCTAAATCCAAATTATATGGTACCAAAGCTTATCTCTCACCAGAATTACTCAGAGGAAATGAAAATATGTCCATAAAAACAGATATTTATGCTTTTGGGGTGGTAAGTGATTCTATCTGTACTTTTAACATTCTTTAGAAATACTATTTTCTGGATTTCAAAATACATTTCATTTAACTAAAGAAGAGATGTCACTTCTTTAATGAGGTGCAGAAATTATAAATTTTGAATCTTTGAGATCATGGGCTTCACTGGTGATAATGATATGATATGAGGAGAGGTTCTAGTGTACTTTGTCCATTGCTTTTCTTTTTGGCTTCTTCAAGTTCTGTTCATTGCAGTGATTTGATAGTATTAGAAAGCTTTTCTTTCCTTATTGCTTATATTATTGTGAATGAAACTATTATTTAATTATAGGTTATATTAGAGACCTTATCTGGACAGCCGGCTTGTGATGAAAATAGAACCTCCAGTAAATTTCTAGTAAGTCAAGATTTCAGAATTTATTTTTCTCATTTTGATATAATTTCAATTCATACTAAAAATATAAGAAAGTGAACCTATTTGTAATACTGCTAATAGTTATGTGAATTGAAATTTAAGAATGGGTGTGCATCTTGTTGTTCTTGTTTAATGAATGAAATAAATAATAGATACTGGTTTATCATAACAAGATAATGGACCAGCAAGGTGTTATATTGAAGAAAAATCAATCATTAATTCTTTAATTCTTCTATTTTCAGGCTGATTATTTTTTTGATGTTATAGAACCATTAGGACAAGATGAGTGGGTAGATAAATTCCATGATCATAAAGCAGGTCCACCACCAACAGACTTAATATTTGATATTTTAAAATTGGCAGTCAGTTGTATATCACAAATCAAGAAAAAACGTCCAGACACTGATAAGGTAATTCTTTTGTAAAAATCTTTCGTCAGCATCTATTTAGGAGAATCCACATGTGTTTTGGTGAGGTGAAGACCTCCCAAATTATTATTAACTATATTAACTGAGGTACTATTGGTTTATAGATGAATTTTATTTGCAGATATCCAGTTAACTATTCATTGAAAATATTTTCTGATTCCAAAGCTATAAACTGCAATAAGGGGCGCACTGGTCTTTCTGGTCTATTGCATTTCTTACTGGTCTAAATGGTAGACTTGTACATCACGAGTTGTCAACAATGTGCGACTTTGTGATTGAGGTGAAAATCGTTACGGAACCAGTTAAACTCAGTGTAAATGCAACCCGTTTGGCAGTAAAGCTGGCTCTACGCTATAAACTGCAATAAGGGGCGTACTGGTCTTTCTGGTCCATTGCATTTCTTACTGGTCTAAATAGTAGTCTTGTACATCACAAGTTGTCAACAATTTGCGACTTTGTGATTGAGGTGAAAATCGTTCCGGAACTAGTTAAACCCGTTTGGCAGTAAAACTTGCCCTAAGCTAGCTTAGTGGAAACACGGTTATAGACTCAACATATTTATCGTTTAGAAGATTTGGTATCTGTAATTGGATAGCATTTCGAATAAGTTATGTATAGTTTGCATAAATATTTTTATATCCTATAGGTGGCAGAAAACTTGGAAAAAAATCAGAAGAAATTTATGGATGTTTACTGTAAGTTTTTAGAATATTTTTGTGAACCTCAAATCTTTCAATTGAACTATGTCCAATATTTTTACCTCCACATGTTGTAAATTCAAAGATGTTTGTACAATTGAAAAACTGTGCTGAAAAAAAAATTTCAGGTCTATGAAAACAATTTTGATAACGTCAAACGTGTATTTGTGAGTATAGTGTGCATTTTTTTTACTTCCACTTAACTTTACAAGTATTGTCTTTTCAGCTTCAACAACTAGTTCTCTAGGTTATGACCACCTCTCTCATACTTCAGTTGTTAGTGGACATGATGGCAACATGGCAGGCAACATGGCCTCTGTTTCCAAAGATAGTGTATTAAAAGAAAACGCCTCTCCTGGAACCCCGCCTCTCGAATCTATACCTTACAGATTACAGATGATGTATGATCAGCAACAGTCTGGTGACGGCCCTCACACAAGCATAGAAGATCTTAAAAAACAGATTCAAACTGAGTCCAAAACAGAAGAACCCTTTAAAGAATATGTGTCTGATCCAGCTAAGATGGCTGCTATTGAAAATTATGATAAAGAATTGAAACTTGCTCAACAAGAACAACCAAAGGAATTTGAAAAAGAGTCTGAACCTGCTAGTGATCCCAATAAACTCGCCCTTTTGAACTTATTTGATAGAAAATGTACGATATCTGAATCTGAAAATTCAAATGTTGGTTCAGATGAGCACAAATTAAAAGCCATATTGGAATTTGATGCTCAAAATGTAGGTGAATCACAGAGTTTACAAAATAAAATGGTCAATATGTTTAAGATGTATAATGCTTGCATTGATGTAGAAGAAGATGATGATGATGATGATGCCTCCACATTGGTAGGAGATCAAGATGAGAATAATGATGATGAAACATGTGATCAGTGACTTTAAAATTGAGTTGACAACATTCCTTCAGAGTTGGTACCTGTGATATTTCAAGATATCAAAATTTGTTAAAAATCATGTTCTTCTGGATTGTGTTCCCAATTTGAAGCATTTTGAAATATATCATAAAGGGGTAAAAGTCCCCTGTGTCACTTTGAGAATGAGAATCTGATGACTGGTTCATCTGTAATTGTTTAAATATTCAGAAAGAAGGAAGCAATCATTTTTTACAAGGATAACAACTTGGGTTCATGAAGACCAGTTGTCCTTGATCAACCTCTTGGCAATGATCTCTCCAGGATTATCAGCTGTAATATTAATGAAATATGACAAGGTTACCAGACTTTCAAAGTTCACTGAGTACAACCAAAGATTACCATCAACATGGCAAAAAATGCATTAAATTTTAATTTTAAGGTTCTTGATAATGGAACTGTATTTTACAATTTGAGAATTTAACTGGAAAATTTACTGAAATGGCATAATAGTAATGAATTTTTAGTTGTGAGATAAATTAAGATGTTATTCTTCTGTTGATTTTATATGAGATGTGTGTTTATAATATTTGTTTTTATCTGTTATTAGTGCTATTAATGTTATTGTTAAAGATTGTTTTGTTCTACAAAAAACCCTATAATCCAGCCAATTCTGGTCTTTTGGAATTACAGGCCCTTAATGATGACATGAAAAGAAACTATCAAAACTAACAAAAGGTAATCTGAACTGCTGATGCCCGCAGTTGTATTTCCCTGAAAATTTCTATGTAACTCAGTAGCCAGAAATTTTGGAAATCACAGATGAATTTTGATAAATGATAATGAGTAGAATGTCCTCTCGCCTCCTTATATTTTGTAACAGTACTCTTAATATTCAGCGTCATAATTGTGACTAATCTTTTTTTAAATTTAGTACTACAACTATAGTAATTATTGGTGTTCAAATGATATAAAGAAGTGTCCAAAAACAGAATTTAAATATCTTTGAGTTACATAGATACATTGAATGTATTATTACTATAGATGTATATGAAATATTTGAAGATATATCCCAATAAAACTATATGAAACTGTATTATGTGTTTCTACTTTCAACTTCCAAAGTCAGTTATTTGAGCGCTACAGGCATAGAATCTAGTCAAACGGATATGAAAATCCGTCAAAAATCAATTTTTATGTTTGTAACGTGTGGTTTTGTATTACGAATCATATTCTAGTTGATAATAAATGCCCTATAGCAAAACAAAACGGAAAAATGTTTTAATATAATCATAGGTAACCTAATGCCTAAGGCGGGAATAAAATTATATGTGAAATATACCTCAAATTTAAGTAAAACTTCCGCAATCATACGAATATAATTTCTTTATAAAATTTTATTCAAAACACTATCCAATTCACAGCCACGTTCTGACCGATAATTAAAGCTCATTGGCCATATCGCATTTACAAGCCAATTTTCAAATATTTTGGCGAAATCATGGGCAATAACTGAAAAAAGGTATTCAAATATCTTGCTAAATCTATGCATTTCCACACCCTTTTTTTAAAAAAAAAAAAGTAAATTGGATAAGCAACTTCAAAAATAGTAGTTATCTACATATTGTCTACACGTCTATGAAAAGTGCCAAATTCACATATTTTCATCAGTATTTCAAGTTAATTGACAATAATCCATGATGTCATCACAGAGTGAAACAGACACTGAATCCATAGTCAGAGCAATTGGATAAGATTTCCAACACTTTAACGTTGTTATATTCATGCTTTCGAGACAAATAATCAAGTCGGAATTTATCTTCTTGGTTAATTCCAATTCATATTTAGTCGCCATATAAACCCTGATCCTGGCGAAGTAAAATTTTCGCACATTCTTGTTTGTTTCCATCACCATGTTCATTTCATGTTGTGCCATCATCACCCAAGCAGACGTACATTACAAATTCTTGGAGGTTTCTTGTTTAAACGCCTAAAGATAGCACAATATGCCTTTAAAATATGTAAAGAACCTTTTAGTCTGTAAAGACTTTCTGAAATGAAAATGTAATACTAGTTAATTGGGATCGGATTATTCTGTAATATGATACTTGGAGAAGGTCTAAGTTTTGTAAGTAATGTCGTTGTTGTTGAATTGACATCAGTCATCCACATCTTATTCTACCCATGGCAATTCACCAATAAAGTCGAACAGTTGACTATCATTTACCTGTTTTTGTTATAATTTAGTTGACCAAACCTTTACCAGTAAGCCAAAAGCATCAAATAGACCACACTCAGAAGTCGGGCTTCGTTGTTATAATAATCATAAATGTTACCAGTAATTGAAATTTCCGTTTAAAATATAAGCAACCGTGTCGGTTGAATCTATCGTAAAACATTCATAAAACGAGCCAAAAAGTGAATTAACCAAAATATTGCAACAATTGGTAAAGCACAATGTATGATAACCATAAAATATCTAAGGACAGTGAGAGGCTATCAGTGATGCAGGTCAGAGATGCTGACAAAGAAAAAAAAACTGAGCACGATAAAGATCCATTCATTTCATATTTCTGTGGGTACGGGAGAGGTCATATGAAGTGCATTGATTATAGATCATAAGAGATTATAATACCGAAATACAATGTACGACGTATAAAAATACATATTACATGTTATATACCTGGACTATAATTCCATTTTAAAAACATGTGAGAATAGTACAGTATATATGAAGTATATTTGAGTTGTAAAAACTTACTAATGACGGAACCCGGTAATTTAATAAACCTCTTAGATTCACAGATAGTCGTTGTTAGAATCACAAATATTAACACCAAGCAAAGTATTTTGGACTTCATAATGACTGCTCAAGTACTATCTTTTCTAGTCTACCAATTGCTTCGTTTCTTTACTAATGCCTCAGTGACTGCAACAAAGTTACGTTCAAGAATGAATATAACTTCTGTGTTTGTGACATTCAAAAGAGTTCTTATGTTAATATAACTAACTACATTAACATTATTCCAATTACTTAAAAATACAAGTCACAAAATAAACTGTCTATCAGCAGAAAACTATCACATCAAATAAATATCACCAAGGATTATTGCCTGAAGAACATAAACATTGTAACATGATAGCATAGCCGCTTCTCGCAAACACATTTCAGAAAACAAAAAGGTAACTGTTGAAGACCTAACAAAAAGGTGTTCTTATAAACGATGGGCACCCATGAATCAGGGTGTCAGACGATGTCCCACAATTACTTGCCTCTATTTTAAGAAAATTTGTCAACTCCGGATTCTAAAATAAAACTAAAACGTGGGACATGCTTGAGTAGTTCAATGACTCATAATGTGGTTATCAGATGTAATTCCGGATATAATGAATTATAATATATATAATATGTACTACTTAAAGAGGAGAAACTATAAGATTGATATTCAAAATCATCAGACCACATAAACCGGACATCGGAAGTATGAGACACTCCAACCCACATAGAATCACCTGAAAAACCTCTCAGAGACTGAAAGATAACTAAAAGAGAATCTAAAAAAAGGTATCCAAGAAAGACATTGCATGGTGTTGCAATTATCATAGAAAAGTGAAGCATGACTCCCTGTTATAATACAAGACCTTTTCTGATTTATATGTATTATAATTTACTATATAAGAATGGTATGGTATTAAATTAAAATAATAGAAGCAAGGGATATGAAATTTAAGATTGTAAGAGATTTTTTAAAAGATGATATGAGTGTTGAATATACCTCCATACAATCATTTTAACGAAGAATTAAATTTATATAACTCATGGAAATTCATGACCAATTGATTGTAGCAGATTCTGTCCATTAGAAAATTTCCATTGTTATATTTTTAAATAATTCTAATCTTTATAATTTGTTAGTCTAAGGGAAAAGGCCAACATGTTTAAAAATACTTGAGTCTAAAGACTGTAAGGCAAGATCTACATTTCATTTTGACAGTTGTTAAAGCCCCGTCACACCGGACTGCGACCATTTGCGATCTTACGCGACCAAAAATGTACCCGGACGCCGGGAAACGTGAAGAAGACTCGAGTACATCACTATCTGTTCGAGGTCAGTCATTAATTTTATCCTCTTCGAGAACTTACAATTACAAGCCCTTCGAGCATTCGATCCAAGGAACTGCCAATTGCCAGTCTGGTCTCTCTGTACCGATTTAGCCAATTCAACACATGTTTCCTTATTTTACTAGGGAGCCTCGGTGGCTCGGTGATTTAGACGCATGCTCGCTAACCTGAAGGTCCAAGGTTCAATCCCGGCATAGGTCGAGATAATACCTTCGGATTTTTCAACTCGGTTTCCCCCTCTCAGTGATGCAGGTAAGGGGGGCTGACATGGAAAAAGCGTCTAGTCGTTCGGATGAGACAATAAACCGAGGCCCCGTGTGCTACAGGCTGTGCACGTTAAAGATCCCTCGACAGTTGGAAATCGAAAAAGAGCCGGCTAATGCCGCTGTCCTGGCAAAATTCCCCTCATTGCACCCTGCATGGTGTTGCCCGTCTTCATTAGCCCACATGGTGCAGAAAAGTAGGACGTATAACTCCATTTTATATCATTTTCCTTTTTTTACTGTTTATGTTCATTTACAGTCTAACTTGGTCTATCGGTCACCTGTATTCAGCACCACCCTTTAATAAACTGCCACCAAAAATACATCCCGTGCAATTTTCAACCAAATTTATCTCTTTTCAACACCACCCTCTTGCTTCTTGACGCGGCCAGTATGTATTTTGTAAGTATAGTCCCCGATCGCCAAATAGATATATTGAATTTATTTGTCTTGTTGTACAGATGCGCGGCTAAAGACTTAGAACCTAATTTGGTTATTGTTCATACTGCGCACATAAGTCTTGCAACTCCGTGCATTTTGGTTTGAAGCATGGACATGTATGTTGAAAGCAACTTCTTGTTAAGTATTTGGAAGTTAATAGGCTATGGTCTGTAATTATAGAATTTTGAATCTCATTTAAAAAAATCTTTCCACGTTTATTGAAGCTGTATTTTACTTGATCTGGACTAAAATGTTGAAATTCGGCATTTTTAGTTAATAAATTCCTTTGCAACCAATTTAGCAATTTGCATTAGAACCTGTCAGAATTAGTCGGAAAGAATCATTCACTTAGTGCGAAAGGGTTTTTTTGCTCAAAGCTGAGGCTGGCCAGATGGTGTTGTTTCAAGCCAGCCACAACCACCAAAGGTGTTGGCTTAGCTGTAGCGAGCTGATACAACCCCTCAGCAAGCCGAAAATTAACAAGATGGCTGGCTCACAAGTACAAGTGGATCCGCTACAAAATAGGTCAATTAAAATGATGAAAACTTATCTTTGTCTGTATCTCCAACTTTCAATACTGACCGGGTAGACAAGGTAAACCTACATACTAAACGGATGTCTATGGAGAAAGGGATGGGGGGATTATGGGTGGTGTTTAAGATTGGTAGATTATGAAATTAGCTGGTGGCATCGAAAAATCATAGTTGCTCGTGTTATATTTTTACAAAAATGACCAGAAAGATCGGAGTCTGCATTCAACTATCCAGTTGTCGAAATCTTCAATCTTCCAGGTGTCCACAGTCAAGTCAGAATGGACAAAATCTTCAACCTTCCGGTTGTCCACAGCCAGAATGGACGAAATCTTCAACCTTCCGGTTGTCCACAGTCAGAATGGTCGAAATCTATTATATTTCATCCTGAATGACCGTTGATGTTTTCCTAAACGCAAACACTAAGATAAGCACTTATCTATGGAAATAATATGATATTGATTTAAACCATGCTTTCTAGTTGATTGACTTTACTAATTATTTCTAAAAGGAGACACGACACACCTTGTCATATAGAGAGGAGTATATTTTATTGTGCTTTACTTTCCGTCAAGAAGACAAGAATAATAATTTCCAGGTAAGTTTGTTAAAGGTGAAGCTAATGTCTTAATTTTTTATAATGATCATTTAGATTAGATTAACGGGCATCTCCTATTAATTTCTAATTAAAGAAAATTAATTACTGTCTTCCTACTATAGTAGGTCGATCGAATTTTATGAATTATCATTTTTAAGCGAATTTTGAATAACAGCTTCAAAATAGTAATTTATAGAATGATGACTATTTAGGACAAGACAGGTTTATTGTTATTCAACATATTATTTAATTTTGATTTTTGTTCTTTGAATAACGATTCTATAAATTTTACATTTTTGTTTTCTGAAATGCACTAAATGTTTCCTAATTTCAATTTTTGTTTCCAAGTTTTTGGTTTACTGTAATCAGTAGGCCTACAGTTTTCAAGTTAATGTTCGAAGACTAAAAATAATCATAAATGTAATATTCCTCTTCTTTGTTTTCGCTTCGTTTGTATGTCTTCATATTACATATATTGTATCTGATGTCGTGCCATACTCTCTGACGAATAATTCGTAGGACTATTTCATGCAATATAAAGATCCAACAATTGACTATAGATTACTCAAGATGTCGCCAATTGCTACAAGCCGTTGAAAATCCAGTTGTTCTCAGAATCTGTTAGTTTCATGGTCGACAGTGAGCTTAACGCGTCTTTGAAAATTGAAAAAGATTAAGTTAATGCTGCTATCCATGTTAAGATTTTCTAAGCGTTGCCCATTTTCATTTGCCCAATCTGAGATAGAAAAATAGGACGCAAAACTGCATTTCACTTCATTTTTTTTTTATTTACAGATAATCTAATTTTCTTCTAATTTGATAAAAGGACGTAGCTCGCCCTCTTTTAACTATGTCATAAACTAGTGAGATAATTTGATTTCCGGAAGGGAAATCTTTTTGATGGCATGACAAGATTTGGTGGACATTTATTTCATTTTCATTTAAATTTCTGATATTTTTCTTCCTGTCAGTGGAGCAAGAGGTGCTTTAAAGAGATCATTACTATAATATATAAAAAACTTAAACTTAAACTCAAACAAAAAGACGCGATTCGATGTGGATAAGACTTGCTATGGTCCTTTTTTTATCTTCTGCGTTTGAGTTTGCAATTGAGTTTTAGTAATCGCAGCTTAAGGTAACATTGAAATTTTAACATTTCAGAATAGCGACAATGATAACTTTGATGTTTCTGTTACTGTTTCTACCAATGTACACATGCGATGACCGATATGAGGCAAACCTTGTGTTTTTAGAACGTCGTGACCTGAACAGTAGAATGGGCTATGAAAAAACAGGCCCAGCAATAGACACAGCTTTAGAAAAGGTGTCCGAGATGTACAAAGACACCATAAAATTTAACCTGATATTTAAAGATATCATTGAATGTACACCGCTATATGTTGGTGTATTTGCATCAGAGATAGTATATAGGAAGAATATATCGGCTTTTATTGGACCTGGTGAGTACGGTATTATGTAACTATCTTAAACGTTTGTTTGCAAATACATAATTCTTAATATCATTGCCTAAATTCCTAAATGATGTACATCATAGACCTTTAACTTTATATCAAGGTTGAATTGAAATCGGTTATTTTCTTTTTATATTTGCATGGGCAACAACTCTGATTCAATATTAATTGATGTTCATCGGTGATTTTTTAGAATTCCCCAACTGTCCCGAACAATCCAAATTACACATTGAACTTTACACTTTCTTTTCACAATTCTAATTTCTATCTCAGACTCAGATCGGATAATGCGTGTCTATACTGCCGATGGAAAAATAAATTATGTCCACGTTAAAAACACCATGACGTACTGCATGTATTGGTCATATATTATATTTGTATCTATATGGAAAAAAGAAGAAGAATTCAAGCTTAGCAGCCATCCAAAACACTAGGCTTGGCATTTCGTTACCCCTTGGAATGGCACTAAATATCAATTAAGGCTGAAAAGGTTTAATTAAAAAGTCCTTATTACAAGGAACTAAATGATTAAGCTAATGTACCAAGCAACTAATGTACTTGTTAAAAAGAACTAAAAGCTTATAGTTGTTAAGATTAATTTGAGTTAACGAGAATATAAAAATGACATTATTTCTGACGTCATTGTAAAAGTTGTTGGATGCATTTTATATTAAGGTAGTATTAATGGAACAAATAAAAAGATATCTGATAATTAGTTCATTAAAAATCACAGAAATACGTTTCAATTTGATCAGGTATAAGTTTTTAATAGACTCTATGAAACTTGATAAAACCACATACTATAATATGCGATAAAAACAACCGATCCTGTTCGCTTTTTCCGAAAGTATCAATTGAACCACATATTCTACAACGTCAGTAGTCAAAGATAAATGCCGAGGGTAAATAAAACCAATATAACCAAAGCAGCCAAGAGCATGTACATGTCGGTTACATAATGAATTTTCAACATGTGAACCTGTCAACCTACAATAATACTAATATCCTATGTATATTGTTTCATGGTTTCAAATTTCCCCGAAGAAGAATTTACCTTTTGAGAAATTTTTTTAATGTCTCAAACATATTAAAGATAGTTCAAATAAACCGACTCTAGTAACAGTGAGAGAGTTGGTTTGAAAATATGATCCCAATGCATATTTTCTAAAAATTTTCTAAAAATGTAGTCGGTAAATCTTTTTTTGAATAGATTATTTGATTGGGTGAATATTATATTAGCTCACAACACGAGTTGCAAATCTATTTCGTCAGATCATGAACAGCAAATAGAGTACTCTCTACATAAAAAAAAAACACGAAACAAACAATTAAATCTGTATATTAACCAGGTTCTATTTTGTGTACTTTGAAATATTTCTATTTCATAGTTCCTATTCTTTCAAAATATCTGTTTTATTTTCAGCATGTAGCGGTGCAATGGACGTGTTTGGCTATATGGCTGTAACTTGGAATCTACCTCTAGTTACACCACTTGGAAATTCTGGAAAATTGACAGACGACCTTTTTGACGTCATTACACGGTTCTCTGGATGGACTCTTATTCATTTTGCTGAATTTGCTGATGTCATATTTCAGCAATTCGGGTACACTTATATTAGTTTGATCTATGGAAAGTCGGGATTCTCTTCAAACTGTGGAAATACTTTCCAATCCTACTTTAGATATAAATATGGATTGAACGAAAATGGTAATTGGAATCATCTACCCATTGATCCAGACCAATTGTCAGATGAAGAGGCAGAACAACTGTTGATTTCAGCAAGTCAAACCTCTAGAGGTAGGGAGTGAAAACCTAAAAAAACGATTCTTGACTAGAACATTGTACAAGATGTTACAAGGTTATCTGTACCTTCATTTGAAGTGAAGGGTTGTTGTAAAGTGTCAAAACGGAAATCATTATCATCACAATTCTAAAAAATAATTGATGTTTGTTATTTTATAAAATTAAAATCTAAAACAAAAATTTGTGAAAAGAGAATGATTACAAACTCAAATATAATTGATCAATGATGGGGTTTGGGTACATATGGTTGGAGTATCAACCATATTTTGATAAGACCATAAACAGCGTAAGGTTTACTGAAGCTGGACTGTCCGATTAAAACACTTTATAAAAATCCCCAGTAACGACATTAGTGTCAGTGACATTAGTTAATCAATGATGGAATATGGAGATGCCGTCTCCCATCTTGATGGCTTGTAAAATTAATAACATGAAAATATCAGCTCATTAGTAGAATTTTATTTGCCCTAATCCGTATAACCCAACTAATCCGGATTAGAAAAATTTAATCCGGATAATCTGCCGGGAAAGTGGGAACACGCCGTTAATCTAAACTTATCAAACAGATTACCAATTAATTAATGTCGATTAACAAAGTTTGCTTGCCAGGTAATGTACCAACCGCCTAGAAGCATCTTTGTTTATCAGCAGAGAATAATGCTCTCAAGATGAAAATCGACCGCGTTTAGAAAAACAAGGACAGAACCAGATATTCAGTATTTTTAGATTTAATAATTTAATTATTTAATAAATAACAGGGACTTGTGACTAGATTTAGCAGTGAACAACCATAAAATGAATCCACTGCCACTTTAATGTTCAATTAATATTTGTCGCCAAATGAATAATGTTAGGTAGTGTAGATTTTGATTATATGCCAAATCTGAAACAAGTTTAGGCACTGGACATGAACCAATATTGATGTGCTGTCAAATATATTTACTGAATCACCCACCGAAGAATTTAAAAAAAACATTCGGAGACCAAAGGTAGATCCTCAGTTTGTATTTTTAGAAGACTTTAATAGTTTTTGAATAATTTCGTCAAATTTCAGTTTTCATCTTATTTTTGGAGCAAGACGATGATTTGAGACGGATGATGTTAATTGCTCACAGATTAGGTATGACCAATGGTGATTACTTTCTTATGTCGGCTGCCTCCAGTCGTGGTGTTGCCAAAAATTGGTGGTCACGTGATGATGAATTTGACATCGTAAGAATTTTACTTATTCTTTTTCGTAATTTTCAATTGCTTGGCATTATATTTTCATTTTAATTTAATAATAATCTACACCCATATTATAAAATTGATGAGAACTCGGATGAGTTCGATAATCACAAATATTCGTTTAACGATTTTTGAAATATGTCAACTGTGTGGGCGCATGGCCGTTAGAACAACCACTATTTTGATACTGCCATCTTGACAAGACATTCGGCCTCACATGTCCAATAGTTTCCAGTTTGCTCGAAAAATGTCGTGTTTGCCAGTTAACTGCAAACCAGTCCGATGGTGTGAGACCACCACTATTACCAGTAGATACTATCCCAAAACTTCATTCATATCATTTCATTCCCGAACCCCCATCGAAAACACCAGATTACAGAAGCCAATTACCCCAGTAAAGACAGGTAGATCTAATCTAATCTTACGAATATTATATTTTGCAGAAAGCAAAGGAAGCTTATCAAAATCTCTTTGTAATTACGGTGCTGTTAAATTTAACCGATTCTTATTATGAGTTTGAAAAGGAAGTTATTAACAGATCATTGGTACAGCATGGTTTCGACTACCAAGATGAAAAGGTACAGACTATATATCGATATATATTTAATTGAATTAAAACCTTTAGCTAGATTTGAGTGTAATACGCGGTAAAAAATTTTTTTTTTCAAAATATCAAGAAAAATAATTATCCTGTTCCTTGCCTTTTGAAAGTATAGAATTCACCCATGCTCGATGTATGAAGAACTGAATATATACGATTTACTTTACAGCAATTGAGAACGTTCGGTTGGTTCGTTGGTGTAAAAATTGCTAAAATAAGACACGTGTAACTTGAATTGCACTAATAACCACAGTATCACTTTTCTATTTTTCGCAGCCAACTGTTTTGCTGGCTGGGTACCATGATTCTGTCACAGTGTATGCCCAGGTGTTAAATGAAACGTTGGCACTAGGCAAAGACCCGACGAACGGGTCGGAATTTTCAAGAAGAATGTGGAACAGGACATATCAAGGTAGGGCTATGGAAACATGAGGCGAGGGTGTCGAGCAGGCGCATTTCTGTCAAAGTGGTAACACACAATGCTCTTCGTAATTAATAACGTCATCAATCATTAAGTTTTAGTGGAATTGCAGGAACCACGGACGTCAGATTGAAAATAAGAATGGTGCACATTCATTCTATCAGTGTCCCCGATACACATAAATTTTTTAGAAAAAGATAAAACAATTTGAAAGTTGGGGATGGAACGCCGGGCCAGTCCCCTTTTTGAAACACCTTTGAGTCTATGTATGTTTATCGGTTGATAACATCGCTTTTGAAGTAATATACAATTAGCTACTTAAAGACAGACAGAACAGTAATTATGAAATTCTGTTATCTTAATGTAATGTATGATTCAATTTTACTTCATCTTAGGAATAGCTGGAGAATTGGTGATTGGTCCTAAAGGTTTCAGGAATGGAAATTTGGGACTTCAACAAATTGATCTTGAAGGAAACTGGAGGGTTAGTAAAGATATTTTAGTCTTTTTTGTTTGATAGATTTGTACTTTATGAGACAAATTTTTCCATACTCCATATCCTTCTACTCTTTTGTAATAGTGACAGAGTCTTACACAGCCCACAGAGACTGAATTGTCAGTGCCGACCCCTTCAGACATTTATCATTGTCAAGGGAAACTTGGGTTAAAAGAACCGAAACTATTATTTCGGCATATGTCGGAATCTATAACCCCAGAACTCCAGGGCAACGAACAATCATCTTACTAAAAGCCAGACTGAAATACCGTTTCTTCACCATTAGGTTGTTGCAAGATATGATGTTCCTAACAAGAAATACTTACCAAGTGACACAGAAAAAATAATCTGGGTTGAAAATAGTCCACCTAAGAACATACCAAGGTGTGGTTTCAGAAGCGACTTGTGTGAAGAAGGTAATTCTATTTTATTCTGGTAATAATTGTTGAGAGCTAATTATCATTATAAGATAAATATAATGGATGATTATGAAACTCTGGTACAGTAATTGGAAGAATCTGTGATTATAATACATGCAATGCTTTTGTCCATTTTTCTCACACATTTAATTAGAAATCATTACTTAATACAAGCATTTTTCTGAATTCGGTCAATAATAAATTTGTCTAAGAGACGTCAGATGTTTTCGAAACTATAATATAAAAATATAATATAAAATATTTCGAACTTTTAATATTTAATTTTTAGGTATATCATCATTATTAATTTACAGCCTTGGAATAACATTTGGGATTCTGGTCCTTGGGGCCTCGATAGTTCTACCTCTGTTGTTCAGGTATTCATTTTCTAGCTTTATTACCTCGGGTATGATACGATGTTGTATATGAGATTGTTTTGGTCAAATAAAACCATAGCCCACCGTTTTAAAACATATAAAGCAACATTGATTATTGGTTTGGCAAACTAAAGCACCCCATCTATAGAATTTATCTATATATTATATTATGCATTATAATATACTATGGTTAATAGTGTACACTTTTATGATATGAACGTTAACAGATCAAGTACATCCAGTGGCGTGTTGGCTTCAAATTAGCTGTAATAGTTAATCCATGGCTGACACTAGCTTATTAACCATTTCTTCAAACCAATCTAAATTGACTTCAAGGTGATCCAGGTCATTTGCTAAAATCTGGATACAACTGCTCCTTTTGTAAAATCCCTTATAAATATAATTTTTAAACACATGTTAGTCAATAATGCAAAACTTGAAAAAGAACTTCTTACTTATACTAATTATGGTAGCTAAGATAAAATAATTCTTAGTAAGAGTATAGAATCAGAATATCGCTCAATTCAGTGTTGGAATACGTACTTCTGACACCAGAAATGCGTGCTTACTGAGCTGCTACGGCGACGAAAAATTATCTTAGAGCATGTTAAGGTGGTTATGCCCCAAACGTTACATTTCAATAAACGTAATGAAAATAACACCAAGCCGATAGATTGTTTTAGAAACGCGCCTATTGAACGCAATATATTCACATATGTCGCAGGTTGATAGCGACTGATATTAATTTTTACACACCCACATGGAAATGTGGACGTATATTGCCGTCGGCCCGGTCCGTTGGTCTGTCGAAATTTCTTATGGACACTATAGAGACTACAGTTTACATCTGATTTAAATGAAATTTAGTACGATGATTTATATTTATAAGATCTTGGTCAAGGTCGAATTGACGATTTTTTGATGAACGGTTTGTGAGTCATTGACCTTGACTAAGTATAAACAAGTCAAATTTTGTTCGTTAGCACAATTTCAATTTTGGTGTGATCATTTATATTGATGTGAAGTCCGTATTCGATGTTTTTTCAATGAAAGGTTTTTGAGTTATTGGCTTAAATATATATAGTAAATAAGAACAAATGTATTAGGAAGATCTTTTATAAAATAAAATTCGTATAAGTCACTAAAGACTTATTATTTCTGACAGCAGTCAGAACGCGTACGTTACCTTACCTGGCAAGCTATCTTTTTAATTTTACGGGACTTCACGTTTGTCGGCGACAAGTCGATGTAACGGGGTTATTCTCGAAGCCCTTTCCCGAATGCATCAATTACTTTATCGCATTGACCAGCAAATCTGCCGCTCATCAGCAGCTGTCCCCATTCGGTCTTGGCAAAAGGTACATAAACCAAATATTAACGATCCGAACCGCAAAACGAACCCCAAATCCAAACAAAATATTGGCAAAATATTAGCAGCTATTGAACTTTTCACATGAGAAAGTACATCAATCATAAGTGAGGAATTACTATTACAGTGGTATCAGGTTACTAGAAGGGTAAGCCTACTCTGACTGGCACCGCACACATCATAGCTGCGTTTTCGAGATTTGACACGTTTCCGGGCAGAAAAGATGCGTTCAGCTGTCTAAGAGCTTCAGAACTTCCTGGTAACTAGTTGACATGTCTAAATACGCTATTTTGTTGAGTCGCGCAGACCGCCAATAAAATTTTAAAGAATGAACGTACAGGAATGAAAAAAGGCCGTCATCACAACTCACCTGCGTTCACCTTTTGAAGACGGGAAAGAAAAATATAACTCAACGCTGTTTTCATAACATTTTGAATATCCAAAATCATAATAAGAGAGGGGCGTAGCGGTGCCAATTGCTGAGCAAGTGACCAATCCCCCCCCGCCCCCACCCCCAACCCCGACCTCTCCCCCAATCTGTTTTGGCGGATCGATAACATATCTCAGGTCGTGAAAACATCATTGAGGATCTCTTCATGAAAATTTAATCAAAAATATACAACATGTATATCTAAAACAATTAATTATAGTGAAATACAGTAATAAGAGCGTTGGTTAAAATGCCACGTGGCTTTGTGTAGGTGTGTCCACAAGATCTGGATAAGAAACCTGATGTTACGGAAAGTAATTAATTATATCAAGAGGTAATAAGTCATTTTTTCAGTCAATACCTGTCGGTAGCGTTTGGTTTTCGAAACCAGTAACGATCAAACAAAATAAACAATATAGGTATGTGTACTCTCCGAAAGGGATGCTGGGTTGATATGAGCATACCCTGCCTATAGCTAGCGACACCCATCACTTTCTGGGGATAAGCAAAGATAACATTGGACATGTTTCATACGATTTAATTAGTCTCCTGGATTGAGAAAAAATATATATATTTTGATACATAATGCGAAGAAACTTGTTTTCAGATTACCTGGAAGTTGTCCAAACATATATTTGTTGTGTGCTCATTCCAATATGTATAACTACAGCAGAAGAGATATTATAATAATGATATTATGGTCAACATTGGACCAAATAACGCGTCTTGAAATTATAACTGTACCCAGATGGCAAACATAAGATCTAATTGTATTTTCGTCACTGTTGTTTGGTACATGGTTCTTCTTCTATTTCCGCGAATTGATGAAGTTTGGTCATCAAAGTTTATCTTCAGTTGACAGTCAGAAAAAAATACCACCCATACCAATTTGCTTCAATCGTTTGGGCTGGATAGTTTAAAAATCTCACTATCCAATAGAGATAAGGGTGGTAGAAAAATTAATGATATTGTAATAATATACTATCTGAAAACTAATTCTTGAATTAAAGATAGCTTGCGAGGCAAGTTATCATACGCCCACTGGCAGCTGTCAGAAATAATAAAACAGTCTTTAGTGACTGAAGTACGAATTTTCTCATATTGAAGAAATTATTTATGCTGAATAATTCCACAAAATTTTAAAAAATCAATATCAATAACCCAAATACAACAAACAATTAAATCACACAGCTCTTATCACGGGCAAAAAACAACTTTTGATGCGTGTCTACAAAGTCAAGGGCAATAACTCAAAACAAGTTCATCAAAAATATCTCAAGTTAGAACTTGTCCGAGATCTTATCAATTCCAATGATCACACCAAGTTTCATCAAAATCGGTTGAAAACTGTAGCGTCTATTGTGCTCACAAACAAATTTTGACACGTTTTTCATAAGTCAAGGACAATAACTTAATTCCATTGATCACACCAATTTTCATCAAAATCGGTTGAAAATTGTAGCTTCTATTGTGCTCACAAACAAATTTTGAAGCGTTTTACAAAGTCAAGGGCAATAACTCGGAAAGCGTTCATTGACAATGCCTTGATCACATATTCATGTGGGCGTATAAAAATCAATGATTAATAACAAATTGCAATTAAAAAACCCTTTACCCATTAAGTTAAAAAAAAAACATTACCCATTAAGTTAAAACATTACCCATTTAGTTAAAACATTACCCATTAAGTTAAAACATTACCCATTAAGTTAAAGAAAAAACATTACCTATTAAGTTAAAAAAAAAATGCTGGAGACAGAATTTCGAATAATATTTCCAATGACCCAAAACTGCACTGAAATAATGATTAGTCAGTTATGAAAATGCGACAAAATAGCAATGATTATAAGCCTAAATCTAATTAATTGGATCAAGTCTATATATATTTACCTAACTGACACTAATTGGCGATAGTTAGTCTAATTATGTGGCACAATCTGGATCTTAGAGTCAAAGTTTGTTCGGAACCCGTCTTGTTAAAAAAGCTTGGTGATTTGGAAAAAAATATCGTTATTTATTTACTGTAATTTGATTGTTTACCTTTAGCTTTCAAGAAATCGACAGTAGGAATTAATTTACATCCCTGTTCCCCAATAGTCACAATAGACCATGAATCATAATCACCATACATGTTGTCGACAGAGATGCCTAATGCACATGACACTTAAAATGATATTACATTCTTTTTGAAAATAATTGATATAGAGGGGCTTATCTGTGGCGTAGACTGGTACACTTCCTAGACAGTTGTTTTAGGCTGTAAATCAAGAGACACATGTTTCATGATGCTTTTTAGACGAGTATTATATTCTCAAGTTTATTTAAATTGAAATACCGCTTCTTAAACGTAAGACGTATTGTCTCAATTGGACCAACCAATCTTGACCCCATTCATCGGACATGATATATGATAGCCGAATTACCGCGTCCGAGGAACGGATAGAACCAGATTTGTCTAAATGAGGTCTCGTCAAGCATAATTCCCCAATGTAACTGGACCACAATCAATCCCAATTGAAATGATTTTTGCGAATACCACAGGCGATGGAAGAAACAAGCAGAAGCTGAAAAACTATGGTGGAGAATAAATAAAGATGATATTGTTCAAAATGCAGGCGTGACTGGTAGATCTACATTATCTTTACTTTCGAAAGTAATGCTTTTTTGTACTTTGTGGTACTCAATGTAGTTACCTAGTAACAATATATTGTAAAGTAGTGGTATATACACGCTAAATGTAATTGATGGTCTATTGATATTGTAAATAGTAATATTGAAATGAAATTACCATTTATAAAATGATGATCAGTTATGTTACTATTGTAAAATGTATATGATATTGTAATCAGTGGCGTTTCTAGGAAACATTAGGTGAAAAGGTCGAGCATTTGCCTTGGGGGCCACAGACCATTCTTTCACTATGTAAAATGATAACACATTTAAAAGCGCTCTTGTTGAAGGGGGGGGGGGGGGACAAAACTGGGCCAGCATCTTTTCTAAGGGGAAGGGTCATCCCTGTGCGGAATTAAGAGGGCATTATTAATGGTGGGGGTTCGGGAAAATGTTCTAATGTAGAAAGCCAGAGGATGCATCTGGCGCTGTCTTGAAAAATGTCGACCATTTTGTTTTCTTCACCTGGATAGCGACCTTTTCTGAAAGAGTAGGACATACAGAACCATGTGCTTGTATCACCAAGTGAAATATTGTTTCAGCTATCTGCTGCACTATATATTGAAATCTTGTACTAAAACATTCACGGATTAGGGAAATATTACTTTGTTCCAAATCACAGTTGAATTTTGTTGATTGGAATGTTTTTTGTGATACGTAAACATATTGTAATTGTATGACATTGTAATTAAATATAATTTTATATAGAATTCATGATATTGTTTAATCTATGTTGTATAATCATCATTCTTTTTATCACGATTCCTTTGCAATTATGAATCTCTGAATTATTCCTAAATTTGAAGTTATGAAATATATATAATTGACCGTTATTTGAGAATAAAAAATCTATTATTTAATTCTTGGTAATTATTGTAGGTTAGCCATGTAAATCCTCACGATACAGATGTAACATGGAACATGGCT
The DNA here is from genome assembly GCF_000327385.1 of Lottia gigantea. Lineage (NCBI taxonomy): Eukaryota > Metazoa > Mollusca > Gastropoda > Lottiidae > Lottia > Lottia gigantea. The sequence continues at coordinate 5,164,343 of NW_008709379.1, forward strand.
TTATATAAGGTAAACGTCATCATATGTTTTTTTTATGAAATCGATTATTCTTAGACGTTAATATTAGACTTATTTATGTGATTTCATTGGGTAATATCACGATACGAAAACCAGCTTGGCTATACATACAAACAAAACAGCTTCTATGAAATGAATTATGCCTTCATATCAACAATGTCCATGTTTTTATTGCAGGGAAACCCTGTTAGAGTGCGCGAGTTACAATTATACGAAAATTCTGACCCTTCTTCTGCTAAACTGATCAAAGAATTTAGCAAGGTAAAATGCAATGACTGTGATTGTTATAGTTGGTAAATTTACTGCACACATTTGCAGACAGTTACGGATTGTAAACATTCTATAAAATAGAAAAGAATAGCTAAAGTTACTGATTAACTAAAAATAAATCCCGTTTCTGAGACTATACAGTCAATGTCAAAATGGTCAAACGGATGGCCAACCTGTTCTTTTGAAAATCACTATCGGATGCATTATTTACTAAATAAATGAAATGTTTCTTTCAATAGCTTCGAGATATGAACTGTTCCAACCTGAATAAAGTTATTGGGGCATGTATCGGTAATGGGCCGGATGCTCTCTTAATTACTGAGTTTTGTTCAAAGGGAACGTTACAGGTAAGCTAAACAGTTTATGACCTGAAATTATATAATATAAGTACATAAGCAATACAACCCAAAAATATAATATAATACTATACCAGTCAAATATAGTTTTCTCATGAATATCAATAAAGCCCCTAAGGCTGCGTCACACTTCCACGACAACCAGTGAAGGAAACGTTCATATTTGGATCTGATGGTATAAATATCGGGCCATTCGAGAGGACAACCTAAGCCATCGCATGGCCGCCGGTAGAGTTTTTCAGGCTCCGGCAGCTAATTCATATTTGATGGCAGAATCTTTGGTATGTCGACAAATTTCCGAAGGACGTTGTGAAGGTTCATTTTCCATTTGGCCCTTCGTAAGGCAATCGCGAGGGTATCATGTCAAATATCGTTACCAAATGGTTTTGATGTACCACACACAGTATAATGTCATCTCTTTCAGGATTTGTTGGGCAACTATTCTTTTTCATTAGATTCACAGTTTAAATTTTCTCTGGCTATCGACATTGCTCAGGTAAGACTAATATTTTGTGACCGATCTGAAACTAATTGTTGTACGAGGGACATATGAGCAAAGAAATGCGAAACTTAACCATTCTAAAAAATAATGTCGCCAGTACTTTGTGGTTTTCTTCATCAATGCTAGTGAAGAGGCTCCAGGCTCGTCACTGCGGTGCATAATCCATAGCCCATCGATTATTGATGATGTAAAATAGTAGTAGGCTATGGTTGGTAGTTCTTCTTAACTAAAGGATCAACATGCAACGTGAGCAAAATGTTCATATCTAGAAATTTACCGACTACGAGCAACTGCAATCATCTGTATGTTCGCTGATTCAGACGACTGCAAGATCCAACTTTAATTTTTGCAAAAAAGTAGAGCACGAGAAACTGAAGGTATCTGGTGACCACGGCGATAATTAAATGGTCTTGGTCAAGTAAATATAGCTTGTCTGATTCCCTGAGATATTACCAGTGGCTATCAGTCATTAATAATAGGTTGCTCCCCTGCCCGTCGTAAGTTGACCTCCACCCTTTTTAGATTCTGGATCCAACAATATTATATAAATAACAAAAATAAATATGACTTATTATTGGTTAGAAGAATCTCTATGGTCTTTTATCTGCAGGGAATGTTGTATCTGTGTGAGAGTTCCATTGGTTTCCATGGAAATTTAACTAGTTCAATCTGTTTGATTGATAACCGATTTTCAGTGAAAATAACTGATTATGGTACACCTAGTTTATTTAATAAAGTCAAAATAGATTATGAATCACAGGAGTATCAAAGAGGTTAGTATGGGTTTAGTCTTTGAAACAGTTTACAATCAAAATGGTCTGTAATCTCAACAAAATACCAACCAACATATATTCGTTTATATAAATCAAATCCTTCACAACCCAATACGATGCTTTCATATAGAGGTTATTGCCGACATGATAAGCGCAGGTATGGATATACAATGCTCAGATCCATTCAGTTTTTCAAGTTGAAAGCGAAGCGAAAATGCCACTAATGGCAATCAGTCATTAATATATAAAATGTTGTCGTTTCTGATCTCGCGAAAAGTCGACTGAAATTAGAATAAGTACAATATGAACATTATTTGTTTATTGAATTGAAATGTGGATTTACCTCCAAGTCTAAAGGTATACTAGTATGAATGATCAAAGTAGAACTATGGTCGTTAAATGATTTAATGTTTTTGATTAAGAATATTGATTCTCACTTCAGTATGATATTTGCATTTTATCCTTCCGCCATCCAACATACACCATCATCCAATGATACCAAATTTTATCATCGACGTCAGCACTGTAATAATCCTTTTGTTAGCATCGCCAACAACGCCCAAACCAGAATGAAGATTATCACCATATTATGGACCAAAACAAACCTTTGGTAGCGTGAAAAGAAACGCTTAAGTTTGGTATACTCCGCACGGATGATTAAAGTTATTAATTGAGTAGCATCACCAACATCACCACATTAAGGACATCATTGTATGGTCATTCAATATATCTTCTACTTTGATAAATATCGTTGTAATTTTATGCCTCACATTTTCATTGTCATTTCAGAATGTTTGTGGAAAGCCCCAGAGGTTTTAAGATCAATTGGTGCTAATGGCAGTAAAGAAGGCGATATTTATAGCTTTGGTATTATTTTATATGAAATTTTCACACGAGAACAACCATTTGCTGATGAAACAGCTGAGCTCGGAATTTCAGGTTAGTCAAAACATTAAATCAAAATAACATTGCAAATCTTTAAGACAATTTTTGTCATAAGTTACCATCCTGTACTAAACCTATAGGCTTAAAAGTTTTCATGGATGAGTCCATGTTTTTTTTGGTGATCAATATTATTAGAGGTTGATGGCTGTTGATGTTAAGGGGTGATGGAAACCCGGTTAATTATTGCAGCTTTCTTTGGCTGATAGTCTGTTAGTCTGTATTGGTACACTACGCTAGCCAGCTATTATATTGAATTTTGGAACACGTGTTCACTCTGTGTTGTGATTATTTTTATAGCTGTGATCAGCAAGATCAAGGAACACACACCACCGTATTGTAGACCTGAAATGAAAGACTGTAGCAAGCAATCAGAGTTAGAGTCTCTCATTAAACATTGTTGGAGTGAAGTTCCTTCAGCTCGTCCACATTTTTCTCAAGTAAAAAAGGTTTTGAAGGAACAAGCAGGGTGAGTAATGAAAGTTAAAAGTGGTATCACTGTATATATATATTTATAATAGATGATAAACAGCTGGTTTAAAAGAGAACCAGGCCTGATTTGTGCACGGACGACATATCAAGCAGGCTTTCAAAATTACCTCAGACCTTATTTACATCTGATATAAGCCTATGGATATGGAGATAAACTTGACATTTTTAAAAAGGTAACAATATTTAAGGGCGATAATACATTATATATTTTTTATTCAAACATTATTATTAGTAAATATGGTGAAGGCACCAATCTTCTCGATAATTTGTTAAGAAGGATGGAACAATATGCTAACAACCTGGAGAAATTGGTGGAAGAAAAAACAGAAGAACTCCTTGAAGAGAAAAAACGATCTGAACAGTTACTTTACCAAATTTTACCTAAGTGAGTTGTCTACTGTTTGATTCCGCATTGGAAATAATATTTCATTCTATGTTTCTGTGTTTTCTTATCCTAAAGCTAAAACTTAAAGCTAAATTTTGTTCAGAGATAAACTATCTTAATCCTAAATTAACATTAGGAGTAGAGATCACTTTGCATAACAATTTTATGGTACATGACAATCTATACTACTGTGAGTTTAATTGTACACAACATTTCAACAACTTACATTGTCATCATCAGGCACGATGACGATGAGAGTTAACCCTTAATTTTTTGAGATGTATGATATATATATATATTTTAATAAATTGTAGATCTGTAGCCGAAAGTTTAAAAATCGGTCAACCAGTAGAACCAGAAGCATTTGATAGTGTTACTATATATTTTAGTGATATTGTTGGTTTTACAGAAATTTCAGCTAAATCCTCGCCTCTTGAGGTAAATACAGGCAGTTGTCCTTCAAATTCATGATACACTTCTTCTCAAACGGTCTTAATTTAGCATCTTCAATCCATTAGAGTAAGATTATATTTGATCGAATTTCATTTGGAAATTTCTATTCCTTTAAAATAGTAATAAAAAAAACAAACAAACGTGTTAAATAAATAAATAACCTCTATTTTAGGTAGTAAATTTATTAAACGATCTCTATGTATGTTTTGATGGAATTATTGATAAATTGAACGTATATAAGGTAGGTAACCAGTCATAGATTGTTAAAAACTAATTAAAATTAGGGATTATCTTGATAAAATTTTTGAATCATCTTTAGTTATACGAATAAAATATTGTGACTCTTAGATGGGTTCCCTTATTTTCATTTTTGAAAATGCTAATAATTATATGAATAGAAAGTAGAGGTGTTCTAATGATTTGGAAAAATACCTTTTTGTCTCATATTTCCATAATTAATTCAGAAGAGAATTACCAGCAGAATTCCAACGAGTGGCCGATCAAGAAAGATCAAAAAGTCTTTTTTGTTTATCCAGACTGTACATACTTGGAAATTCATGATTGGTTTAAACTCTTAATTATATACAATAAGAACATAATGATATGATGAAATGTCATTGTCCCATCCGAACAACTAGACGCTTTTTCCATGTCAGCTCCTCGTAGCTGCATCACTGACAAGGGGAAACCGGGTTGAAAAATCCAAAGGTATTATCTCGACCTATGCCGGGATTGAACCCTGGACCTTCAGGTTAGCGAGCAAGCGTCTAACTCACTGAGCCACCGCGGCTCCCAATGATATGATGAAGAATACACGATGTTTCATTAGAGACACCAATTCATCAAATAGTTTGCTTTATTTGATATTAAAAATTAAGGGAACCCATCTTTAAGCTTATGATAATAAAGGAATATCAATTTTATGTTAACAGGTAGAAACTATTGGAGATGCCTATATGGTAGTGTCAGGGTTACCTATAAGATATCCACATCATGGTAAAGAAATAGCTACCATGTCGCTTGCAATCAGAAAAGCAATCAGTTCGTTTAAAATGCGACACTTACCCGACCACAGAATAGAAATCCGGATTGGTCTTCATACAGGTAAGGGCATCATTCGTCACTTTCACATTCATGGAATTAACGTGGGTGGTATAAACATCAGGTATATTTTGATTTGTTGATACTTTCTTCAACCAATGTGATACAACATAACCACAACTGTATCTAAAGTCCAATAAGCTACAGGAAATAAAAACAAGAAAACCGAACCACGTGAGTTTGACAAATCATGAACACCATAGTTCGTTTAGCTCTAAATGATATCTCTTATCTTAAAATAGGACCGACTGTAGCTGGAGTGGTTGGGGTAAAGATGCCAAGATATTGTCTATTTGGTGATACTGTAAACACAGCTTCAAGAATGGAGTCGAATGGGCAAGGTATACTTTTAATATTGCAATTGTAACAACCACCAACCATAGCCTACACTGATTTCCTGTTTTGGGTCAAATCTTTTTCTAACATGAAAATGAATATGAGAGCCATAGCATAATAAGTTATAATAACCAAATACGTCGAAATGATAGGTACAAATTCTAAGATGTCCGAAACGACTGATATTTTCTGTTTCCAGCAATGAAGATTCATATTAGTTCTGTGACAAAGTCTAAACTAGAAAGTTGTGAGTGTTTTGATTTGATCTCAAGAGGCGAAATTAATATCAAGGTATGTGTACATATATAATGTATGTATATGAGAACTTTTGAGGTTGAGATATAAAATTCGGCAACTCCTTTAAAGTGCGTGGATGATGAATTGATTTATTGATTTTGTGCATTCTAGCACATATTTCGGTATCTTAAATGTACAAAAATCATATTTTTGGATTTGTTATGAAAAATGGTGGTGATTGCTGGTGATTATGTGAATGTCGAGGAAGATTCCATGATTGTCGTGATCTGTAATAATGGTTGCCATACTTCTATTTCCAGGGTAAAGGTGTAATGGAAACGTATTGGTTGGAACAAGGGGACTGATGCACCAAGCTGTGTTTTTATACCCAGTCAAGTAACCTAATTTCGTGGATTTCCGGAAATGATTAATAATTTACATGAGCGACCTTGCGCGACCTCCGCATTAGTTTGTTTCGATAAACATGGGTTTTCTGTACAATGTCAGCTAATAGAATGAATCCAGTATTTTCAAGCAAGGTAAAATGTACTAGTGTAAACTTTGACAAATACAAAATGGCGGATTTCAGTTACTACCAAACGTCACCATTTTTTATCGGCCGAATTTCCTTATAATCCAAAGCAGTAATCGGAATTCCAAGTGTCGTCTGCTAGAATGTAGTCCAACGAATAAAGTCACATGATCAGCTAGCGGATTCCGTGTCAGCAGAAAATTTCTATGGAACACAAAGTGGATCATATTCTTATGTTGTTTCAGTGACTTTTAGCAATAAATCACGCTACGTATCTTATTTTGTCAGTCATTATTTTTTTTTAAATCGTGGTTCTTTGAAGGAATTGTCACTAGTTATAATGAATTGATATTAAAGATAAATACTAAGAGAAGTTAATTATACCACCCGGTATCCATACAACGTGTTTTTCTAGACTTATTTATAGATCGAACATAGTACACGAAAATAGGTGACGCATTCTGCCGCCGTTGTCGAGTTGGTTGCTCATAAAATATGGGTCAAAGTGAAGGATTCATTAAGAAAATCCAAATAAACCAATTTTAATTATTTTGTAGAAATATCTGAAGAAACATCTAAGACATACAAAAAAAATTTCGTTTTTTTAACTGACGAAATTCGGTGTTGAATCCTTATATCCACGAAAATAGGTTACACCACTGTAATAAGTCTACAGCAACATCAAAATTAACTCCGTATAATTAATCAACCGTATAAATCATTGACTAATATTGTCTATCAAACTTAACTATTATCCTTCTATTTAATGGAGCTACATTACGTAAACCATACAAGATTAGGTATCAGTACAGTCATCATGTCCTATGTTCAATTTTCAAGTAACAGGATTTATGCTCAGAAAATGCTATACAAAATCAATTTGTTTCCGTGTGAAATTAACATTTTTTCATCAACATTATTTCAGTGAAACTTTTCTTTCTCCTTGATCTTAAATTATCGGATCAAATAATCAATCAATCAAAACTAAAGGATGACAATCAAAGAAAAAAAAACAAAGTATGATGTTTGAAATTATAACTTGTTTGTTATAAATCTGTTTTCTCATTAAAGTCACTTTCACCCCTAACCATTTGTGTTTCTGCTCTTTCTAGAACCAACCCCTAGTTGAAATTCGTTAACTTGCAGTCGATTTCCTCAGTCTTATCTGCCCAGATTCGTATGTTCCGTAAATTAGCCTATATTTATGACACAATCCATCTACCACGCCCTCGTGCCTCAATAATTAATGACTGGCAGTATCTGGTTGGTTGGTAGATGACAAGTTAACTTCCAGCGAATGCTGATACCGCAAACTATTGGCAGTATCTGGGAGCCAGTGGGTTTTATACGATAGCTAATATTGTATTTGGTTACATGTGCAAGTGTTTTATCAATTGCTCGATTTAATCGAGTAGGCCTAAATCGTAGTCCGCCATAAGTTGCTTGATCCTATTTTCTAGAAAAATCTTATCTCGAAATGGATGTAGCGATGTCGGAATCAGAAAAATTGGTAGATTGAAGTTGAAGATTTCTCGATATTCAATCATTTCGTTCATTTTGTCTGCGACGGATCCGTTTAGATTCTTTGAATTCCACTAAAACTAGGTGTTTGATGACGTCACAATCGTGAATGGCCTTAATTATATGATAATTATTTTTCGATTAATGACGTCATCAAACATTTCTAATTTGTGGAAAATTGGAATGGTGCAAATAGACGCTATTATTGTTTCTGATAGCCCTATACATGAAACATTTATAAAACCTCTTTACAATCCCGTTAATATACATGTATAGGCCTTCTTTAATATAAAGACATTGCTGGATATTCTACAATGTCCCTGTAACCCACACGGTATCAAAATAAAGTCAAGGGGTAGGCTTTGATAAAAAAAAAATGAAAAAACATCAGTCAACTCGTCCACATACTCGTCGACAAAACTGATTAGCAGTCAAAACTTAGCCCAGGCCTACCCCTCTGTTAGGTAGTAGGCTATCATTTGGGGCACAGTGCACTGTAGAATATCCGACAATGTCTTGATGGGCTTATTAATGGTTCAGATTTGTAAAGATTCCATCAGAAATTTGATTTTAATTTGGTGAAAATGACGTTCATCACGTCCACTGAACGGGTAGGTCCAGATTAGTCGGGCTTATTCTGACAAATTCTCTCATACAGAGTTGTCGTTCCTTGCAAGGAACGGCAACTCTGTATGAGGTATTGATTCTGACATGCTTTTGTTGTCATCTGTTACAAGAAGTCCATTTATAAATAAGTAGAAAAAGTTCTTTAGAATTTCGGGGCGCTGAACACGAAAAACTGTGTACCAGTTTGAAGTCGGATAGTTACTGACACCACAAACCAGTCTAGAAACTGGCACGAATCGAACGCAACATTTTCAACCGGAAGTTTCGCATTGTTTCAAAATAGACACGCTGTCATTGTTGTTTTCATTTCATTTTTGAGACTTTTACTGATTCAAATGTTAATTTTATGAAAATGCAACTAACTATAACGACTGTCACTGACCAGATATTTACTTTAGATGTTTCTGAAGATTTGGAATATGAAAATTTCAAAGCTTTATGTGAATTTGAAACAGGGATTCCTTCCTCTGAAATCGTGATTCTGTGGAATGGAAGACCTCTTCAAGACAACACAAAAACATTACAGCAGTATGGAATTAAACATGGTGACATGCTATTTCTTCAACAAATTAGACCAGGGACTTTGCCCACTCCTGGTAGAGCTCCAACAGGTAGACTTTTCTTTTGTCAATTCTAATTATAATTAATATTACTCTTAGTACGTTGTAAAGCACCTCTGCCCAAGTACTAGTGAGTGACTTGATAGTGGAATGTTTAGGGAGAAATTAAAAAGAATGATCAGTATTAGTTTCTTTGAAACTTACCTTTAATTTTTGCAGATTTTCCTCAATCCTATGAGGAAGCAGATCACTTATGCTTACATACTACTGGAACATTTCATTTTTTCCATACCATTCCAAGTTGAAATAGCATAGGCTATTTGTGTCATGAAAAAAAGGTATACTTGTTGGCAGAAAAATTTAGATGACCTAGAGTAGTCACATTAGTATTGTGTATGCTGACTTTTCCTTTTTCAGGTGGTTTTCCTAATATAGATTTTGGTAGCATACAGATTCCAGGTGGTCCTCCAGTTACACAAAATCCTCCAACATCATCTTCAGGTGGAGCAACTGCTGCTTCTGGTCCTATTTCTCAATCAGATCCTAGACTAGAAGATCCGGAGTTTGTACGTCAGATGCTTCTTTCTAATCCTCACCAAGTCTCCTTGATCAAAGAAAGGAATCCTCCTTTAGCAGAAGCCATAAATGATTCAGGTAATCATAGAAATACAATGGAATCTTTGATCATTAACACAATAACTATTATTGATGATGGTGCTAAAATTTCTATTGTAAGTCTTTTTATTGTAATTTTTCAAACCATCTAATGATATGCAGGATAGGAAAAAATACTATTTATGATGCAGACACGTTAAATGCATGAAAATAAGTGCTCTACACTGTAGGTACGGTAATCATAATTCTTATATTTGTCATTGTAGCAAAATTTGCCGCAGTTTTTCAAAAGCAACAAAAGGAAAGAAAAGATAAAGAAGAAGGAAGAATTAGATTGTTACAATCTAATCCTTTTGATCCAGAAGCACAAAGACTTATTGCTGAAGAAATAAGGTGGGTTTATATAGGGATATTATGATTTATAAGAGAATGTAATCAACTGTACAGTTTTGTTTAGTGTTCAGTGATCTTATGATATTATAACATTGAGATTTCACTAACTTCAAAATGATGCAATATTTCCACCATGGACTCATAACATTGCCTTTCTTTACTTGTACATGTTATTTTTGTTGTAGGTTAAAAAATGTTGAGAGTAATATGGAGACAGCTATGGAGTTTGCACCAGAAAGTTTTGGTCAAGTTGTCATGTTGTATATTGATTGTCATGTCAATGGACACCCTGTTAAAGCTTTTGTTGATTCAGGTTTGACTCAATTGTTTTTTCTTTCCTTGCACTATGTTTTAGAGATTTCACTTATGGACATTGTCTTTGTCACTCCCCATTACACTTGGCATAAATTACATGATTAAATAAATGATGGAAAATATAAACAAGCTATGAAATGTTTTGAATTCATAAATATGTCTTTGATTTTATTATGTGTTTATAACTCAACAATTGTGAGTCTTTTGCATGGTTTGAATACATTGGTGTCAATTTAAACAACAGTTCAGCTATAATGTAAATCTTGAAGGGCATAACAACATTATTGGTAATCCATAATACCATATGATAGTGATAAATTTCCTATTGCTCTCTTTAGGAGCCCAGATGACTATTATGAGTCAACAATGTGCTGAAAGATGTAATATAATGAGATTAGTAGATAGAAGATGGGCAGGTATTGCTAAAGGTGTTGGTACACAACGAATTATAGGCAGAGTACATCTATGTAAGTAAATTTTACTATTAGAGATGACTGTAAAGAACTACATAGTGTTTATGTCGATTTCTTTTCAGTCAGAAACTGCCGGTCATGTAAGCACCACCGATTTCAGTCAGCTTATATTTGTCACTTTGTAATCATCACAAAACCCCAGTTAAGTTAACCTACTGTTAGTCTGTAATCAGTAGAAAAAGAGTTAATAGGTCTATTTATAGATACAGATGAAAAGATGCATTACTGAAAGCTCTTCGAGCTTTTCTCAAACCCTTTGAATCACTCAACCAAGTTATCAGAGATGAAAATAATTCATTAGAAATTATACCTATTTTATATGTTTATATACAATATTTTATTGTTAAAATACAAACGAAACTAGATATGGTTCTTACATGGAAATAACACACACGAACACAGGTCATAGTCACTTTTCACTAAATATCAAGGGTCTATGTGAAATTCATATAGATTGATTAGTAACATCATATTTTATGATTTAAAGGTCAAATTAATATTGGTCCAGATTACCTCCAATCAGCATTCTCTATATTAGAAGATCAACCAATGGACATGTTATTAGGTTTAGATATGTTACGTAGACATCAGGTAATCTTACACAACAAATCAAAGATTTTCAAAAGTGTATATATATATTTATCTTATTTCCTGTAAGAGAAGTCATGGCATTGCCTCTTGTATGATAAAGGTTAAAATTCATGGATATATGTAAAAATATTTATTTTGGAAAAGTGCCTCAAAGTGCACTGACTTTAATTCCAGTTGTCTTCATTTCATTTTATCAAAATTATTACAGTGGAGTTGTTCCCCTTAGATTATGATTAATTGTTTTACAGTGTATAATAGATTTAGCTAAGAATGAATTAAAGATTGGTACAACAGGTACAATAACAAGATTTTTATCAGAAAGTGAATTACCAGAACATGCTAGATTAAATTTATCAGATAGTAAGACCAATGTTGATGAAGATGGACAACTAGCTCAAGCCTTAGCTAAATCAGCAGAAGAGGCAGGTAAGAAGACAATTATCACTTTTTATAGTTAAGCCAAGCAGCGGTCATTCAAGATAAACTGTAGTTTGTCACATTTAATTATTAATTTATTGCTTCATAAAAGCATAATTAAGATCAGTGTTCAAAATATGTTCAGGTGGATATTTTTATCTGTAAAACTGGAAGCATATAGATGATAAGTCTGGCCTCACCGTTCCTGGGACGTGGTATACAGATGGTATTTCAGTACATTTAGGTATTTTAGGTTGTAACATTGCGGTTAAGCAATGTTACGAAAGCACAGACACAGGCATGTAGGTGTAACCTCTAGTGATAGAGCAATGTTTGTGAAGTTAGTTTAAAAGAATGATATAGAATATTTGAAATGCAAATCCATTATCTTTCTGAATCTGAAATATATAAGAAGAATACTGGTTCCAACAGGAACATTAATAACCATGGAAATCATAATAAACATTTTCACTGGTGAAACTGAGGAATTGTCCTACATTAAATGAAAAGGAAAATGCGTATTTCATATAAAAAATACATATAATTTATTATGTTATAAAATAGTATACATGTATGATATTTTTGCGAGGAAAATATTCAATTGTAAGTTATCATGAATAAGAAATATTAATTAAAGGTGAGACGTGTGCTGATATTCATCTGTCTATTATATCCTAGGAACAGGTAGGATCAGAAATCCCAGAATTGTCAGGCTAGTAGGCATGGTGGCATTTGGTGATCCAAAAGATTATCATGTCTATTCCAACTTTTATATATTACAGCAAATAATAAACCTTCTACATCTAAACCCCCAGCAACAACATCAGCATCACCTCAGTCTTTGATGTCATTCCCTGAAGAAAAAGTCACTCAACTTATGTCCTATAATTTCTCGCGAGATGCAGTTCTGGAGGAGTTAAGAAGAAATAATGGAGATGCTAATAAAGCACTAGCAGCCTTGATAGCCAAATCTATAACAGTGCCAAAATAACACAAATATATTTTACTTTATACATGTTTGGTTTTACTTTTTGAAGTTATTGAGGATCTCAAAGATTCACTTTTGTTTCATTGAAATTCAAATGCATTTAATGAAATATTTTACATGTATAACAATATTTTTTTAATGTGGGAAGATAATTTTTGTCTGAAGATTAAATGTTCTCTTGAAATTATAGATATTTCTTTGGTCTGTTAATAACTCATTCCATTTCATGACAATTCAACAGATAAATCTGAAAAAAAATATATCACATGGTCTTGCATTTTTTTATTTTATTAAAAATTTATGAGATCTTGAACAATGAATACATTGAATGTGTTAGCAGTACAATGTTATTGCCTTTGATCAAACTATTGGAGTAAAAAAACTTATTGTTGTCACTGTAATATACGAGCTATGGCCCTGCTTTGGCCCCTACACTTCTTAATTTTCTGATTTTTACATAGTGAAACAATGGTCTGACCACTGTTTTGTAATTGCTGGTAAAATGTTTGTTATGTTGTTTGAATGGAGAATTGTATCATAAAATAAAGGACGTATTTTTCTACATCATGTTTTTATTATACAGCATAATACAGCAAGTCCCGACAGGCGACATGATCCCAAACGGCAAATTTCATAAAATTGTTGGTTTAGATTCTGCCTTCTTTGGCAATCCTTGCATGGACAACAAACCCTTCAGTGACCCATATGCTTGTGTTGACAAATGATGACAAAATGATTATGTAAGTAACCCTAGGACATATTGAAATATGATAGGATTCAACACACCCAATTAATTGCAGTAAATATAAGTTCTTTACAGCAAATCACACTTAAATACGAAATTCAAACAAAGCAGATATTACATAAGATGCAAGTATGTATTATCATAGAGCCACTTCCCTACAGCTTATGGAAATGCATTGATTCGAAGCTTACCCACATAAAACTAAAAGCGTTCTAAAGAAGATTGTGAAGAGGGTTTCTAAATTTTGTATGTATATCGGGGACACTGATAGCATCAATTTGCAATTTTCGATCAGACGTCTGTGGGTGGTTCCTACAATTCCACTAAATCCATGTGTTTGATGGCATCATTAATCGCGAAGGACCTTATGTGATAAAGCATATTCTTCGACTAGTGTCGTCACCAAACACATAGTTTAAGTTGAATTGCAGAAACCACAGACGTCTGATTGAAAACTGGAATGGCGCAACTTTATGTCATCAGTGTCCCCGATATACATAAAAGATAATGAAAACCCTCTTACAATCTCTTTCTTTAAAGTTGAGACTAACAATGAAATATATATAGGCCTATGTAGGATAGTCAGAAACAACCACAAAAAATATTATACATAGCTGTGGATCAGATTATTATAATCAAATAACACAAGATCCAAATCTGCCCGATTTTCAAATTGTTTCACCACTGGCCACATTGAAAATTTACAAAGGATATATTGGTCCACATTGCCACTTATAGCCAACAATCGCTGTCTCTGTTCACTGTACAAACAACCAGATAATTGTACTTACGAGTGCAATTTTTCGAGTGCAATTAGTCTGAACTAATTTGATTGTAGGCTTGGTACAACCCCAGGTTCAGTGCATATATAGACGAGGCGATGAATATGAGTTAGCCACTAGACAATAAATGAGAAACAAGTTTTATAAATCGTTCACGTTTAATCCAGCAAGCTGAAGAACATTCCAGGCGATCTCCTCTGGTAATTCACTTAAATATTTAACTCTGTCCAGATCTAGATTCTCATTGTCCACCCAATGTACAGATAACGTATCTTTCCGCCAATCAAAGACACCACCGGGCTTATTTTCATTTAATTCAGATCTATACTCAGCAAACCATGTTGGATGACAGTTATGATTTAGACATTTGACCTGAAGCCCTCGATCTAGAAAGGCGCTGGTTGGGTCTTCCTCTATGACATGATACGCAGCTAAATGTGTTATGTACCATTTTGTCTTGCCTGATGAATCATAAAGGTCTTTAAGTTTGGTAAAGTAACGAGACTGTCGTTTTCCCATGATTATACCCGGGTTTAAAGATTCGGGCCAAATACCATACAAAAACCAATCCGGTGAAACAACAGCATCATACCCAAAATAATAATCTGGTATTTGATTCGTCCAGAACACAGAATTATCGATGTAAATTCCACCATATTCCAAAAGTATATCTAATGGATTGAGGACCAAATCTCCAGAAGAATGAAGTTCCACCACTGCCACTTGAGAAAATGATTGCAGTAAATTCCACCATCTACCACTTGGCACTTCATTAACATGAATATACACACGATTCAATTTAGCAACAAAAATTGAACTTAACACACTTATGAATGAGGAGAAATTAAACGGATGATATGAATCACAAATATAATGAGCTATTTTGGGGAATGGATTGTTGAGATCGTATAGTGGATGCAAGCTGAGCTTATCATAAGCAATATATCTTGATATCATTGAAAATTTGGAATTCGAGTACCAGATATTTTTGGGAAACAACAACATATTTACATTAATACACATAGTTTTCACATTTTTTGTCTTTTCAAATTCTTTGTCGTCAACACAATTTGACATTTTTATTTGATTGGCATATTCCTTGGCTAAAAGAAGTTCTAGTTCCTGTGAATTTCCAGGGACCTCAAAATCGTTTGTATTTATGGACAGAAGTCCATCCTGATATTCCTCGGAACCCAGACTAAGAACGTTACCCGTGAACTGATATTTATGAAGTCCTTGAGGGAAATTCGCCATCAGGACGTTGTCAGGTATATATACACCTCCATGTTCGGCAAGGATCTGTAGAATTAGAATAAAGCGGTCCGGACCTTTTATTGGACACGATGACCTATCAAGTTTGTTTAAAATGACATTGGGTATCTTTTGCAAGGTGTCATTAAACCACGTAAAATATTCTTCTTTATCAACTATTGGTAAACTTACATAATGAAATAATATTTTATGTGGTCTGATCACCTTAAAAGCACTCTTGATAGCGAGATAATTCTTAAATTCAAATGCACGTTGTCCGCACCACAGATAATGAACTAGTAAAGGTTTCTGTAACGCTCGTATATCTGATTGGACTGGCAACTCCAGTCTTTCCTCTGAACTCAGTGATCGTTTAGATATCACATCTTTTCTTTCAGTTCTATCTACGGGTGTGAGGCTAAAATTGGTACGGGAATGAAATATAGTAAAGTATGTCATATATATAAAGACTAAAAAGAATGACGCAAGACTCAACCATAGGAGATGATTTCGACGATGAAATCTGCAACAACGCACCATACTATTCTTATACCGTCCACATGGTAGAGAACCTGAAAAGTCAATACTATATTTATTGAGAAAAATATGTTTCTAATACATGAAATGGTGTTTGATTAAAGGAATCAAAAGATTTGGTAATTTGGAAATAAAATTATGCCGATAATGCCACACATGTTCGGATGCTCCAGGTCAAGGTTTAATCGAATAACACCATGACAAAAATCCTAGGGATAAGTAAAATTTCATGCTATTGCAAAGCTAAAATGTATAAGGCGAGGTAAAGATACGATATCATTTAAGTGTATTGAATAACAGGGTGAAAATCGCTGCTAGCACATATATTTCAAATATAATAATATATACAAGACAGTTTTCAAAAAGAAAATTGAATAAAAACTTATTTTTGAATTTGTACCCTACATCCATCACTATTTCGTGTAGAATTTGGATTTGTTTGCAAAAATATGATTGTTGTTCCTATCAATAGTCTATCAATTGTTGACTGTTTATTCTAAATTATTTTCTTTATTTATTTAACATAATGAATTGTCCGCATTTGATATACATCAGAGTAATTCGACGCTGCATTAATTCGAACACAGTCTCCGTTGGCACGCATTTCATTTTGTGAGTTATCCAACAACTGACAAAAACACCGTCTGGAATAGCTAAAAAAGGCCACGGCGTTCTGGATTGTTTGACTTTCTATTCAACTATTGTGAAATTATAAAAAAAAAGTGTTTTATCAGCTAGTTAAATCAGTGTTTTCGATCACAATACGTGCCGGACATTCACTAACGTTTTCCTTTCTATTTTACTCCTATGAAAAGTGTTGAATTGAACCCATCGTTCTTGTCGCCGTACTGTGGACCAAGCGGTTCACACCGTGTCCACTTTATTATTGTAAGACTCTCGCCAGTTAAACATGGTCGCAGTGAAAGTTTTCAAATAAACTTTACACTTCACACTTATACACCCATCTCTTTTTAAAAAGCTTAAAACCCAGTAAGAAGTAATACATTAGTATGGGACACAGGCTGAAATAGTTCAGTGTCTGGAGGTCAGTGAGTAGGCCTAACAACATGTTTTAGATTCTGTTTTAATATTTCTAAAACCCAGTAATGACTATTGGTAATTTACAAAGTGGCACGAATCTATACCAATTCTTCAAACAAAATATTTTCAATGGTGACAACATGCTTATTCAGTATATAAATCTCTATGAGTAGTTAAAAGATCTTAAACGATCCAAAGCATCTCATTGTAAACGTCGACATAACGAAGAGCGTTATCTGGAGAAATTGGCAGATTACTAGCATTTACTATGTGACCAGCAAGTTTCAATTATTGTCAAAAAGCAGAACATTAGCAACTGGGTTTCACAATTTTCTTTCATTAACTATGACAGCGGTCAAAAACTGCGAGATTTATGGTCAACCTCATCGCCCCCTTCCCACATTTCCTTCTAAAATATTAGACAATGACCCAAACATGTAGACAAGTTTTTCGGTGAAATATACATGATCAGATAATAAAATTACTATCCGTTTTAGAGAAAAGCAACAAATTCCACACATGTTTTCCATGATAAGCAGTTTTGATGGACTACAAAACAATCGAAACATAGCAAACAGAATCTGCATGCATCCTAAAAAATCTCTCTTAGAGTACGTTTAAAAAAAATCGAAGCCAATAAAAAATTATCAAAAAATGCTTGAATTACATTCACAGCAAAAAAAAATTTTGCTTACCCCACTTAGTAGCTGAATTTAAAATTCTTTTACCGAAATTTGTGGTGTTGTGGACAGGTTTGCTTGTATCAGGTTGAGTTATTGTAGCTACTTGGACGTCTACACCTGGGAAAAGACTCATGTTATACGATACAATTCAAACGGGTGTTGACGTATATTCAATGTAGTTTAATAACAACCCAATCATCCGTCATACACTTTTCTTTTATACTCATTCTTAGTGGGTGTGGATCAAAATGAATTCGATGGATTGGTTCATTTTATAAGGGATTACATCTGAACAGAGGTGCTAATTTAGCGTGAAATGTTTTAACAAAGGCGATTGATTTTACTTTTATTGGCATAGATTTTTCTGTAGTCTACTAGAAACTAAAACTAAATATTATGACGTCATAAAGTTATCACCGGTAAATGATTGAATACGTGTAATTGATAATTAAATGAAGAGAAAGAAGGGCAGTATGAATGAAAAACATCGCAGCAACGACGATTGAGTTTCAGACTCAATATTTTTAATTACATAACACTTACTTATAATTTCCCGGTTATTTATTGAATTGCACGAGATTGTATTTGTATTAAAAATTGTATTAATTTAGTCAAAACTTTCAATAGTAAAACGACAGCGACACGTATGGGAAACGACATTCTTGCAAAGTACAATACACTCCTATTGGCAGCTTCATTTCAATTCAATCGAGTTTTAAAGAACGGGGAAATCATCAACAACTCAACCTTTTAGGGTTTCATCTTGATACCAGGGCATCGATATATAGTAACGACGTAACCAAATAATCCGAAGAAAACCATGGACCATGATTACAGGCTACTACTTCAAGTATAAAACACGAAAATATAATAAGTTTCATAACGGAGACGTACATAAACAGAACGAGGTTGTGTGTGAATGGTCAACTGATAAATAATTAGCTGAATAGTGGTGGGTTGGTGGTAACTGTAAACTGTAACGCTCCCGACCCCAATGCGTTGTCGAATCACAAACTATAAATTTAATGTGTCTTTATCTGACGTTTTTGTTGTTGTTTTCATGTTTGCGAGGATTGATTAACATAAAGGGCTGGTGTACTGATTTTAATTTTCTTTTCAACATTTTACACAATCAATTTGACATTTTATTTCTTTTAATTAATTTTCCAATACTAACTTACTTCGCGTATTTGTTACCAAACTATTTACATATAACCAAGCAGTATAATGTTACATCAAATAAAAAAACATGATACTTTCAGTCCAATCCATTTAAATAAATATTGCACTAACAAAATGCTTCAATAGAGAAACACATTAAATATTATATACATTCAACTAAATCAGTACAAATATCAATTTCAATGTACACCAGGCGAAAATTTTAGTTTTCTTTTGAGTTATTTACCCAATTAAATCTGTATTAGTTAAAGGATATAAAATCATATACCTGTAACTAACGATAACGCCATGTGAAATAAGCCCATATGGTAGCAAACTTCAAATGAAAAGTTGTAGATATTTCAAATGAAAGGTTGCAGAGACGCAAACTAAGATTAGCATAAATAGGGCATGCTACCATTCATAAGATAGCCAAGAAGGTTCGATGCCATGTAAGGGGTGGTTATTTTCATTGCCAACTTGGAGATTACCATTATCAAAATGTTGTTTAACCATCCACGATACAATCAAAGACTCTATCATCCACGATACAATCAAATACGATACCATCCACGATACAATCAAAGACTCTATCATCCACGATACAATCAAATACGATACCATCCACGATACAATCAAAGACTTTACCATCCACGATACAATCAAAGACTCTATCATCCACGATGCAATCAAAGACGTTAAATCCACGATACAATCAAAGACGTTACCATCCACGATACAATCAAAGACGATACCGTCCACGATACAATCAAAGACGTTTCCATCCACGATACAATCAAAGACGATACCGTCCACGATACAATAAAAGACGTTTAAATCCACGATACAATCAAAGACGTTTCCATCCACGATACAATCAAAGACGTTTCCATCCACGATACTATCAGAGACTATACCATCCATGATACAATCAAAGGATTACCATCCACGATACGATCAGAAACGTTACCATCCACGATACCATCATTACCATCCACGATACCACCAGAGGTTACCATCCACGTTACAATCAAAGACGTACAAATCCACGACACCATCAGAAACTATACCATTCACGATACCAAGAAAGTTGTTACCATCCACGGTACCCTTCCTTTTGGTTTTTTTGCATGCCTACTTTTGACAAATGTTTTGTCTAGATTTGGAATTTGATGTCTGAAATTGCATTTTCTTTCAGATTTTTATGCGGAAGGATAATTCTAAAAATAGTCGTTTCGTGTGCCGTTACAGTCAAGCGGATGTTGATAAAATGTACTGGTCTACTTTCAGTTTGGCTAGTTCAAGACTTGCATGGTCATGATTTATTGAATTTTTGTCCAGAAACTAAGCATTGACCAGGCTTTTATGTGACATAATGGAAAGTTTTCAACGAGATTTGACTCTTTCTATATTATTTCCTTATTGAATCAATGAGTGTGAATAATTTATTTGTTAAAACTATCTTGGAAACATCTAAGAAGCAGTGGTATTACTGTTGGCTGTCTGCTAAGCAACCATGAGGACCGGGGTTCGATAGATGGACAAAGTATCTTCGGATATTTCTTCGAATGTACTCCATTCAGGGATAGAATAGAAGGAACAAATTGTTACGCTGGTCCAACAAAAAAAATGAAATATTATTGGACAGTGGAAATCTAAAACAAGAAAACAGATTGACACAACTGATCTGACGAACACTCCCTATGGCTGCCCTGCTGTTGCAAGGTTTCATTATACCGGATAAAAAGCTTCAGTTAATATTGACGTAAAAAAGCGAGGAGAACCCGGACTTCGTACAAAGTTCTAATGAGATTTTTTGAAATATTAGAAATTTTCAACACATCAAATTGAAAAGATTTGAAAAATATTATCATGATAAATACAAAATATTGCAAATGACACGTTTAGGTTTAAATTGTGAAAAAATATCATATTTCAAATGATTTCAAGGAGTGTATTTGTCCCTCACTTTCAACAGTAAGGTGTATGTATACACAATTATAGTTTGAAGATTAGGATGATCTTGTTGACTGGCACATGTCATAAATGCAATTACATACTGTTGCTAAAACTGCTTTATGTTCATTGAAGGGATGGGGCTCTTCAATTTCTTACAAAATATTTTTGTGATATCTGTAGAAAATTGGGTTAATGTCAAACATACGAACATTGTCTAACAACCAACACGGCTTTGACAAATTGCTGAAAGTGTAATCTATATGTTCCTCTTTATACCTTAGGAGGACGGACCGACCAGTCTTCATATATTATATAAGGACTGAGTTGTATGGTACATGATTCGCTTATTTCAGGAAATGTTTTGAGATTTAAAGATTGCAAACAGTTTTACTCTGAAAGTAGCAACCCTTTAACTTAACATAAATACATGTGGAGAATAATCAGAAGATTTAATACACAGTATCTAATGTCTTTATAATTAGTTCATTTTGAGAACTTGAGACAATATCTATATACATATTATCATTAGCAAACACTATATAGTACCAGATGAAACGTAACTTGAAAAATTCATTGCCTTTGTGTATGGTAATAGAGAAAGTTGACGTTCGTTGGTACGGCTTGTCAGTGATATCTCTGAGTTTGTAAGGGAAAATACAATTATAGATACATCATAGAATACAAAACGCAGTAGTGTCACACATGACAAAATCCATACATTTTCGTATCGAACAAGGTTGACATGTTTGAAGAATTCGATCTTCATTCAACATTTTATCGGTTTTCCAGCGTTTTTTTCATTATCGGGCATAACTCGAAAGAGGGGCTATAAAATATTTTTTCTACATATTTTTTTTGGACTGCCACATGAGTAGTCTAAGACCATATAACCGTGAACTTTTTTTTGACCCTACGAATATCTAACCTTATGATTTTAAATCATATTAAGCGGAGAGGAAAGAGGCTGTCACATTTTAATAAAAGCTTGTTTTTTTTTCAAAAGAAATTATTGACGTTATAAGAAGATTGGAGATAAATATTATTTAACATGCGTTTGGGTAACCGAATAACACTTCTTAAGTAACAACCTTTCCTAGTAATAACACTTCATAGGCAACAAAATCTTTAAAAAAACAACGCAACAACTTGATATTCAACGTAAATAAATGAACAAAAGGGGTCAAAAAAATCAATTTTAAAAAAATAAACTTGAACGTGCGCAGTTAAAAATATGCCCAGTTTGACTTTGACTGGCAGAATCTGAGACCAACTGGGCGTTTCGCTCATGGCAGCTCTCGTTTTTGAGCCCACTTTATGCATTCACACCTGATATAACTCGTTTTTAAACAACAGAACAAAAACTGTTGGCCTATCATCTTCAGTTTTATCAATTTATACAAAATTTTCTTTTTATCAAGTTTTATGATTGTGTCTGAGGTGGACTATTTATATGACTTAAACCTTTTGAGGCTCAAATTAAAACGATCTTGAGAAAGGAATATTGGTCTAAAACCAAAGTTTACTTGAGGATTTGATTCCTTTTCTGATAAATCAGGTTATATTCATGTAAAAGACGCATCATTTGTAATTGTATTAGGCTTTCCTCAGACGTATCAATTGATTTTGGACAAAAGAGTTTTAGACTACATTTAAGATTATCTCCCATTAGTTATGTAAACTAAGGTATGTTAGGTATGTAGAGTTTTATTGAGTAGGCTTCCACACTCTCAACCTGTTATGGCTTTGTAGTCGACCAAATCCGTTTACTTGCTTTTTAAGCGTGATAATGCGTATGCGACATCCGCTGAAAGCTTGTATTACTATTACTGTCACAATCATAGTGTATTGGACTTCAACAATAGCACTTGAAGGGAGATAACTCCAGTATATTACTTTACCGTTTTAACGTTAAAACTTCGAGTTCCTAATTATATTATATAGTAATTAAGACATTGGGTAAAGTTTCCGAGCGTCAGACTTTGGAAATAAGAGCAAATAACAAAATCTCCGACGCGAAAAATACTTTATCATGTCATGGACAATAAATCCAGGATAGTTCTCCAATGGCGGAGCCATGGTCGTCCGAGAGGGTGGGGGGAGGGGGATTTCTGCCCGAAAAACTTCCTTTCGTGCTCTCTGTCGGACACTTGAATTGTTAGTCTTTCATCACACAAGGACGCACGTTATCGAAATATAGAAATATCAGAAAGCATGCTATAGCAATTAATGGCCCGAGTTCTTCAAACTGTAGGCCCTATTCCCCTTTCTGTATAACTTTTATGATGCCACGATACTGTTTTCAAATAAATGTCAGGATCTAGAGCATAGCATCCAGATACGGGGTTTGACATGGTCTTATTAAACTTGGAGGAAATATGACGAATGGGGTGTGGTTTAGACTCGATGGGTCTAGAGTAACTCGGGTCTTCTTTCTATAAGGCAATGTAGTCAGTTAAAGATGGGTTTCCTTATTTTTCAATGTCAAATTAAGCAAACTGTTTGATTAATTGGTGTTTCTAATGAATCATCATTACGTTCTTATTGCAAATAATTAAGAGTTAAGAGTTTTAACCAATCATAAATGTCCATGTATGTAGTCTGGATAAATTAAAAAGACCTTTCTTGATCGGTCACTCATTGGAATTCTGCTGGTAATTCTCTTCTAATTTATAAATTAATTATGGTCATGTGAGACAAACTGGTATTTTCCAAGTCATTAGAACACCTCTACTTTCATTTAGCATTTTCATTTTCATAAGTAAAAATAAGGAACCCATCTATAAGTCTTTTATTGCAACGCTTTCGGTACACTTCCAACAGTAACCATTTTTACTGTAGACATCAAATAAACGATATTTCTTTTTTGTCAAAATTGCCATGAGGCATTTGCCTTGATGTAGGCTAGTTTACGGTCCTGAATGTACGACTCCATTCCATTATGTTTGCCGTTTTACCAAATGTCGTACTGAGTGGGCGTTTGATAACATAGCAATCGAAATGTAAAGGAAGATAAGGAAGCTACAAGATATTGCTTCCCAAAATCGACGCGGTAATTGAGACTTTTGCCTCAATATAATAGTTAATGATCAGGAAAAAATTCCGAACAAATGAAATGCCTTTAGGGGACAGTAGACCGAAAAGCCCCCAAGTCGGTCCGTCATTCTTTCAATCGCACCTCTCTTGACTAGGCTAACGTAAATCTATTAGGTTTTATCCTTTTTGCTTATGAAAGGAACATTGGCTCTTTGATACGAAATTGTGAAATATATGTCATTGGTTGCCATGGAATCGGAATACAAAACTCAACGTGGGCTGCCACTTATAAAATTCATTAAATGTTATTGTTCCTACAATGTTTTTGAAAATAGTAGAATCTCATTTTGAACTAAGGGTGGTTTGAAAAAATAGTTCGCATATCAAATGATAATGGTGATTATGATCAGGAATCTGATTTTATGTATGGCTAGCGTTATTCAAAACAATATATTCCGTTTTTTTAGCGGACTTAAACCTATGCGAATTCTATTTTATCATTTTGAATTACAATCGATGATATGGCTTTATCCAGCCATGAAAAGCCAACAATTTTTTCAGCCACCCACCTGTTTTAAAATGTATACAGCTCCATCTACAGTGTGTTGTCACGTGACTACAGAGGGAATGGTGTCAGACGATTAGTGTCAGTGTTGTTAGTGTGATATATATATTCAATGGTGTGTCTATGAAACGTGTGTTTTGAACAGTTAAAATGCCTTTATTTGGGAAAAAACACGATTCCGATAAAAAGAACAATAAAGAAGGAAGTATTCGAGCCAAATATGAATTTAAAGAAACATTAGGAACGTGAGTAAAATTATTTTCACATGTCATTTTCAGAATGTCTTGTTCTGTTTTATCATGCATGTCGGAATCAGAAATATAAAAATCGAACACGAATATGTCATTGTGGTTTGATTATATGATATTTAATGACGAGTTCATGGTTTTATCCTCAGCTGCAGTAGAAAATACGATAAAAATTGAAGCGGGGATATTGAAAACTGCATGTTAATTAATTATTTACCTCTTTATTTTTGTTATTTGGTTTCATGTTTTTGAGGAATAAAACTAAATCATTACCATGTTGTGGTAAATAACCATTAAATAGCATAAGGCCAAGGCTATATTTACCACTGCTATGGTCAATATCCACAGTTGTCATTAATTGTGTAACAATGTTTCAGTTTGTACCAATAGGTCTTGTTACAGCCTTATTTACATATTATAAACTTTAAATGATAATGCAATGTATCAGACTACCTAACAGGTATTGAATTTATTTTGATATCATTTTTTAACTGAAATGAAGATTTAACTTCCTAACCACGCAATGGATTTTTTCCTTTTATCAATTGTTTTAGAAACTTCGTCATTATTTTCGGGGAACCTTGATCAAAGTCAATAATAGCATTACAAAATATATTACAATGTTCATTTGCCCCATAATGTAGCACAATTATACTTCCTTTCGTGCTCTCTGTCGGACACTGGAATTGTTAGTCTTTCATCACACAAGGACGTACGTTATCGAAATACAGAAATATCAGAAAGCATAGAATGTACAAAGAAGAAGGGAAAGGCCTACACCTTGACTGTCTTAAACAGAAATCACTTCATCATCCTGCTATATTAGATAGTTGAAATTGTACACAGTTGTTGATATAGTGATTTGCTGTAGAAAATTTTTTCTTGTTTCTTGGTAGATGGTTTCAAAATATGACTAAAAAAGGGCATATTTCCCATGGCCTGCACAATGCAGAGATGTCTTTTAGTGTCAGCCGTTTTTCAGTAGATGAGATTTTTTTTTTTGGACAGGGAGGTATTTGATTTCCTAAAATTAAATAATGAAATGGCGTGAAGCATGTTTTTCTGTGTAGTGAGTCATTAAAGTGGTATACATGACTCCAAGGTTGATCATATTCATATGTCATAGCAAAGTACAGTTATTTTATAAATTCACCATGAAGTTCTGATTATAGAAAATAGTTTGTTCCTTAATAAATATAATTACATCAATGCTACTTTCAGTTGATCTTTGGTGCTAATTAAGATGGAAATCAATAGAGGCCATATATAAACAATTATGTATGGTAATATGATCCTAAGATTGTTTTAAGGCTATAAAGTACCATATGAATCATGTTATATTTGCATATACCAATGAGTTTATACTTGAGAAGTTTTGAACAATGGTTAAATCTGTCTGACCTAGGAAAACTGCCATTATTCTGAATACAACTTTCTGTGGTTTTCAACATCTATTTTTATAGATAGATTGCAGCTTTCAGTTAGAGCATCTTGGTTTTCTGATAACTGGATTAATGGAAATATGAAAGCAAAGGTTGTATGTTTTGATTAAAGTTGTTTTTCTGATTCAAAAAGCCATGAACTAGATAGCAAGGCTTACTGTATAAGTGTTAAAGGGATTTTATAAATATTTATGAGAAATGGCAATTATTCACTCAGTGTCATTTATCGAAAAACTGCTGATGAGATAGATTCCTAGTTCAAGAATAAAATTATTTTATATGTTATGTCAATCCAACTTGAATGGTTTGCATCATTAATTAACTGACGTTGCTCTGTAGGCTATTCATTCCATTTTTAGTCAACTATTGGTTTTATTTAGAATAATTGATAGGGACACTTATAGTAACATTTTTAAAGTTCAAGCAAAACCAACTGATTAATGTTAGATTATACCCCGAAATAGAAAAGGCTTAAAAGGGCAGATTTTACTGATAAAAGAAGAACGCTAAAGTGACGTTATACAGTCTACATTAAAAAATATCTGACATTTTCGATTCATCTTTCTAGATGTTTTTTCTATCCATCATCAATAAATATTTTTAAAGACTTTCAGAATTCGGATATTATGTCTGTTCGAAAGATTATGGCAGGTTTTCTATACTTCCTGTAGTATTTTTGGACGACTGAATGGTCAAACAAAAGGTGACAGAACAGCAATTTAGACACCAGCATTGACCTTCAGTTTGGAAATATGACACTGACATAGATGCTTATAGCTACAGTGATTTGTGCCAGGGATGTTGGCAATTTTCTGTAGACAAATTGCTAAACTTTGCAAAATTTCCTGTCATGCATGGATGTGACATTTCACTGGATATGCGGAAATCGGCAATTTAATAAAAAATCTTTGTGATTCATTTTCTGTTTTACTGCCGCAGATCATCTGTGTTTGTACGCATGCTCCACACAATTCCTTGTTTGATACCTCTGGTAATTATCAAAATTACAGTGTCAATCTTGTGAATTTCTGTCAAATATTGAGTTTCTCTCTCTCCAACCTTCACCTTGAACCCGTGTAAAAATAACTAACAGATTTTTGATGTTTGGCATTCCCGATATCTCCCAATTTTGTGGTAGACCTGTTGTGCACACATGTTTAGGCCAAAAAATGTGTAAGTGTACTAGGGCTTTAAGTTTTAATGTTGTGAATATTGCCCATACTGTCTCACGAGATTCGGATTTGCAAGAAAGTTGTAAACACCATTTTCAAGGCAGGTAACTAATGAGACATTATTTGGCGGCAAACACAGCAATTCGCGATTCCTTAAAAGTTGATTTTGCTGTGGAAAATCCGTGGCCCACTGTTTGGCTTGAACAGAAAGTGGATGTCAGTTTAGGTAGTGTTATTGAGAAGGTCAACAAACCTGGAGATATGTATCTGTTTTTTAATGGCTTATTATTTCTCTTTTGCAATGTTTGGGAAAGACATGTAATGAAGGAATATTTTACAAAAGATGCTTAACATTGTATGATTTTGGAATAATATTTGAAAAATATCCCCCCAACAATGGAATTTTCCTCTTTTTTTAAATACCTTGCTCCCTTTTCATTAAATTACCTCTTTTTGTATTAAAATGTCTGCAAAGTTTTAGCTTAT
Source organism: Lottia gigantea (assembly GCF_000327385.1). Classification (NCBI taxonomy): domain Eukaryota; kingdom Metazoa; phylum Mollusca; class Gastropoda; family Lottiidae; genus Lottia; species Lottia gigantea. The sequence goes on from NW_008709379.1 coordinate 5,192,345, forward strand.
ATACCAGAAAACTCTTGAAAACTCTTAAACAATTAAACAACATATTTTGTTGAACATCCATTTCAAGATGATGGTTTACTGATATAATAATCAATAATTATAAATCAATTTGTCTCATTCTGATACTTTGAACGTAAAATTTAAGAATTTTAAACTTAGCCAGAGCACATATTTATCAGTAGATATACCTGATGTCATAAATAACATAAAAGGATCCTTATACAATGGATATCATGGAGAACAATATGTAATACAATGTTGTTGGTTTCTAGATACTTAATAAATAATTCTAGGACTATTTGTAACATTTTGAATCAAAGTTCAACAGGTCCGGAATGCTGAAGATTAAGTAGTGAGTTTTCACAGCTAGTCATTTCAGCTCATGAATTCAGATTCATTACCAACTTACATGACATGATAATATATGTGAACAATCCATAAATATTGGTTAACTGCATATACCTACATGTGAAAGGTTACATAAAAGAATCTGATGTAACATTTTGCTGAGCTGATGGAGAGAGACATTTTTGATTGCCCACTTAGAAGACATTTTTCTGGCAAATTTTTACCTCTTTGTTGCTATTTTAGGAAAGGATATTATATTATTGCTCCAAAGGTTCTAGAATAAACTTGAAAATATGTAGATAATGAAATGTTATCAAGCAACCACATACTTACTTGTTAAAATATGTCACTATCTATGAAGTGTTATGGTCTGTTTCATGTCTCACTGGGATGAATATTTCATTAAAATCAGAGAGTGTATAGTAAAAAAGAGCTATAACTTATTCACTGTCTTTGTTAGTTGTTGTTGAACTCCTGGGAAATACAACTTATTTCAGAGATGTGACTTGTTTAAAGAACAGTGTACAGAGTAAATACTTAAACTGAATATTAACTGTTTGCTTCTGCCAATATTTATCAAGGCAGTTAGTTTGAAAATAGGGGTTATAATGCCAAATATGTTTTATTGGATATATATGAGAAAAGTAAGCATAGGCTTTATCTTTAATGATTGGTTTCCTTATTTCTTAATGTCAAATTAAGCAAAATATTTGATTAATTAGTGTTTCTTATGCATTATCATGAATTCTTCATCATATCATTATTTTTCATTTATTGCATGTAATTAAGAGTTTTAGCCAATCAAAATGTCCATGTATTAAAGTCTGGATAAGCAAAAAAAGACTTTTCGACCTTTCTTGATCGGTCACTTATTGAAATTCTGCTGGAAATTTTCTAATTTAGACATGTGAGACAAACTGGTACTTTTCCAAGTCGTTAGAACACCTACTTTCCTTCTTTAAAATAAGTTATTGCTGTCTATTTTGGTATTATTAAAACATATATATGCAAACACATGTATTTCAATGCTGTTTAAGCTTATCTTTGCAGTATTGGCCTATCTAACATATTGATTGCTATGTAATTACTGTTTGTACATGTATCCCTTGAAATTAATCAGCATTCACTGTCTAGAGTCTACATGAAATGGATTTTGGACCAAATAAGCCAGACATGTTATGTTTCATTTCAGAAACTAGGTTAAACTTACATTCATGTTATCAGAATAAGTGGAATTATTCTTGGTGACAGATATCATTCATTAGGATCACATGCTAGACTTTTCTAACACGTACCTGAAACATACATTTTCCTGGTCTGGAAGGTTTTAGATTCAACCTTAATTTTATTCTACAAAGTCTAATCTTTGAATTACCTTCAAAGAGAGTTAAAGACCAGTTAAACAATTGTAAAAAACCCAAGATGTCGCACCAAAAGAAACTTGATAAATGAAGATACAAGATGTTCTATAACATCAAAATTGACCTTAAGGCTTTGTCGGATTTTCAATTACTTTAAGACCTTATGTTATAGGCAGAATTTTTTTGCCTTTAGGTGATGTTTCCATCTCAACTGACTACTGTCTGAACATTACTTTTGAGTACCATTATGCAAAGGTGTAATTGTTAATGGTTCAGAAACCCAACTTGGTGGTTAGGAATAGTTGATTTTACACAGTTCCTGATTTACAATTCATGAGGTTATAATCATTTAGGATTTTAGATGATTGATTAGTGCTTTGAGTGATTCTTATTAGTGCTTTGAGTGATTCTAATTGGTGATGATTATAGCTACATCTCTCTATGTGGACGTATATTGTCAGAACCCTTGTCCGCCTGGCGGTCCGGTCCGTCCGTCAACATTTGCTTGTAAACGCTCTAAAAACTAGATTTTTTTTATGGAATCAAATGAAATTCTGTATGTGTATACATATTCATAAAACGAAGGTCAAGCTCGAATTTGAGGTATTTTCGACCGTTAGAAGCAGAGTTATTGCCCTTGCCGCAAAATCTTGAATATGCTATCTTAGTTTTGAACCGATTTTGATGAAACTTAAAATGGATGTTTCGTTTTTACCATCCGCATGCCGTGGTGGGCGTATATGGCTGTGGTCCACTATCTTTTAAATACAAATTAAATCTTCTGAAATGTTTTAAGAAATCACAATTTCACAGAGCTACTCTCCTACAACATACTGATATTTTTATCTGATGCATTCTGGTTTGCATCATCAAATTTTCATTTAGACGCTTTGTTTCAGTGGAATTGTAAGAACCACAGACATCTGAATGAAATATGGAATGGTGCATATTTTGCTATCAGTGTCCCCGATGCATATTGACAATCTGTTTTTGAATGTCACGAAACGTATTTTGCATGAAAACGATGTCATGAGATATTGAAAGTGAAACTAGAATTGAATACTAGAGTACTGAAGGACACATAACCAAGTCCGTGTATAGTGTAGTAATTTGAAGTTGTAGTTTTTTTCATTGCCTATGACATACCAAATGCCCCTAAAGATAAGTGCAAGTGTCCCTGTGGTTGAAAACTTCTGCCTTAAATAAAATGTGATACATGGTTTTAGTCTAATAAGAATATTATTGTTCACTTTATTCTAAAGATTTTACTCAGGATAAAAATAAGATCGTTTGATAGCTACAATGTACCCTAGGGGTTGTTCAACTTGAAATCTTTCAGCATGGATAAACTGTCACCTTGAAGTTACAGAAACCTTTATCAGTTTGCCCTCTAGATTTGATCTACATCTTAATATTGCCATACTATTACAATATATCAAAGATTATGTTTCCCTTTTCATTGTTCTTCCTAAGCTGTACAGGCTGTGAGAAGGCCTCAACTATACAATTATTATTTACACTTGACTATTTCATTTCTTTACCTGTATTTTTCACCTTTTTTTTTTTTTACATAACTTGATGTAAACATTTGATTGATATTGAGTAGGCTGATTCAATCAACCGATATCATTAATATTGCATCAAGCAGCTTTTTAGATGACACAATTATCAGAATTAATAGATTATATAGATTATACAATAACATGTAGTTCCTGTCACTGACATACCTGCATAGTAGGAGGAGACAAAAATAACCATAAATTTATTTGAGGAATGACCTGAACATTTTTTCAGTTTATTGATGTATAAACAGAAAAAACCTGTGTACACTGTATAAATCTGCATAGCGGTTTTTTATACATCGATAAACTGAAAAAATTTTCAGGTCATTCCTTATAATTAAATCAACTCGAATAAGTGTTTAAATATTTATATAATATAACAACAACTTAAGGCACTAGATTGGCGCAAAAATATATAACATTTTAACATAACGTTAATGAACTGATACTAACGTCATAGGATCAGCCAATCAAAAATAAGTAGGTCGCCTATTTATAGTCTCCTGTCTACTACATGAAAGTTAACGGAGCGGCCAAATTGCAAGTTCAATTATTGAAAGACGGGTTTAAATAAGTCCAGACTTATTGATATTGTTGGAATTTGGAGTGTGCACATTTGAGGGAATTTAGAAAATACCTTTATCATTCAGTGATGTGTCGATTTCGGCTCTGTTGACGTTCGAAGGAACAACATTGACGCTGTGTAGTGGCCACATCAATCAAACTCAATTATAAAAGTAGTCCGTTAAGGGGCGTAGCTTATATTTTCATTTCGTTTACACAGATATAAACCAAATGCACATGACTGTTGTTATCCAATCAAAAAGCATGATACCGTGTAAGCGAGATATAAAGCATTTAATTTTGATTTTAGAGCATAACTAAATCCAAGATTTACATCAAGAAAGACTTATTTTATAATTGAGATTTTTCATAAACAACAGGCAATACAGTAGATTTTCAGCTACATAATTGCTTATTTATATGTGGGTAGATTAGATTAGGCTTAGCCTAGATTTTCTATCTCTAATAAGCAGCATTTGACCATAAAAAAATCTAGAAGCTTATCACCTTTTAAAGTTACAACTGTACATTGTTGGCAATCCTATGTGCTTGGATATGAATCCTGTAAAGGCTGAAGACCGGGGAACATGATTTACCCATACATGCCGGACATGACCGATTGTTCTGCCAAAATGTCCGATTTCAATTAGCCTCTATCGGACATCAAGTATAGGTCCAAAAAAATAACGACAGTCATCAAGTCACTTAACTCTTTCTGACAATTAAATTAGTTGATTAAGGGATTACCGGTCGTAGGTTAATCAATGAACAATAAAAATCATTCGGCTTGCGGAAACGCTTCATTTCAAAGAGATCGAGCAACACTTGTCACGATAATCCTTTAATCACTATGTATGGTTTCAATTGTAACCAGTGAAGACCCTAAACTAAGACACATTACATCATGTTTCGCAATACCATGAATAGTCTCTAATTATAATGTGTTCATTGTCATCAAAAAGAAAAAAAATAACATGTAAAATCAAAATAGCTCCAAAAGAATTGAGCTTTGATATATATTGAGTATTTTTTTATGAAAATTGGTATAAAGAAATATCTTAATCTTAATAAAACAGAAGTATGTTTCCCTTAATTTAAAGGAATACTACATCCTAGGATGAACATAAAATTTAAATTTTACTCAAATTTGGCCAATAACAGTATATATCCATCAGTGGACTTACCTGGTGTCTTAACTATACATCTATATAATCCCTCTATAATCCGATATATCCACAAAATCAAGTAATTAATTATAAAACGCTTAATACATCCATTAAGCGATTTTCAAATCGTGAGTCTAGGAAATCCGGTGTAATTTTCAAGGGGAAGTAACTCTCAAGTGGGGTTTCCCGCGTCCTTGACCTCTACTCTTGAATTGACCTCGACATTGTCAGACATATTTTGAAGACGGAATGATAATGCCTCGTAGGAGATTAAGCGTCTCTCTGCGAAAAAGCAATTCATATAATTTAGAATGAATACTCCACCACTAACACAATTTTCAACGAATATTAATCATTAGCAAAGTTTATTTGTATACACCGGAAGATGATTGTTTCCTGTTTTGGCGTTGATTACCCAGACTCTTTTTTTCTCAAACTGAACGGACTTGTCGCTTGCTCACTTTTTAAAAAAATTTTGATTGTAGATTTATTGTCGCTTTTTCAAACTTATTTAACCAATGGTCACTATTAAACACAAATATTAGCCACAGGATGAGTGTATTCTAAGACGTAATATCACTTTAAGATAGAAAATGATTTTTACATGCTATGATTATACACCTTATGCTGCAGGCACACGAATTTGTCGTCGGCGCTTGTCTTGGGTAAAATCTCAAGATTGTCACGTTTCTGACAGGATTTTGAATGTCAAACAAGTTTTTCACTTGCTGCTCGATATTTTTCTTCATTTGATCCTACTTATGACGAGACAAGACCCCACAGAAATAGTATCCATTGGATTCATTTTCACAATTGCATGATCATTTGCATAGCTGAAAATCACCATCTTGAGATTTTTTGTCTCCTGGTATGCCTTCAGTCGATCAATGAAACTCTTGACAAGACTCTAGTCTGCAACAAAAATCTGCGACAAGTACCATTCGTGTGCTCTCAGAATTAAGTTGCTTTTGAAGTAAATCTGATTATACCTTGTTTTCTAAGCAGTTGGAATTTGCGTCCATTCAGTGAATCATAGTTAGACATTTCTCAATGGCATAGACTTTTATGAGAAGCATTTAAAAGTATCTGCAACCCCTGTTCACCCCTTTTCCATTCTCCTCTGTCTTAAAATCCTAAACATTTGTGTGCAACCATTAGTATGCTTAAAATTTCTCATCTTGTTCTATGAATTTGTCTTTTTCTTATTAATAATTTTTATACGCCCGCATCTCTCTGTGTGGACGTATATTGTCGGCACCCCCGTCCATCCGCCAACATTTGCTTGTAAACGCTCTAAAAACTAGATTTTTTGATGGAATCAAATGAGATTCGGTATGTGTATACATATTCATAAAACGAAGATCAAGTTCGAATTTAAGCTATTTTCGACCGTTAGAAGCAGAGTTATTACCCTTGCCCCAAAATCTTGAATATGCTATTACTCTCTTAGTTTTCAACCGATTTTGATGAAACTTAAAATAGATGTTAATGGACCTAAATCGAAAGGTTTGAGAAAGTTTAGCATACTTCTGATTAAATTTAAGGCTTTTTCAAGATTTAGGCCTCTTACGTCAGTTTTGAAGAGTTATCGCCCTGTAACCTCTATACAGTAAGTACTTCTATCAACATCAATTGCTCGTAAACACTCTAAAAACTAGAGTGAATGAAGGAATCAATAAAATTCGGTATGTGCATACATATTCATGAAAAGTTCGAATTTGAGCTATTTTCGACCGCTAGATGCAGAGTTATTGCCCTTGCCCCAAAATCTTGAATATACTATTAGTTTTCAACCAATTTTGATGAAACTTGAAATGGATGTTTCGTTTTTACCATCTGCATGCCGTGGGCATATATGGCTGTGCTCCACTATCTTTTTATTTATAATTCTTTATAGCAGAATCCATTTTTCCACAGACATTTCAACATACCTTATAATATAAACTATGGTAGGTTTATAATGATATTAAACAGACTAGGTAGGCTTGTAAACAATTTCACAATACCTTGAGTGAGAAAAAAAATCACCCACTCATTCTGTCAGCTTGAAATATACAATAGGAATGAAGTATAAAAGATAGATTTACCTTGTTTTCTATTCTTACATTATTTGCTGGAATATTTCAATAAAAGAAAATAATGGAAACATGATTCTTGATGATTTTGTCAGTTCATTGTTTTATAAGTTATATATTTCTAATGATTTCCGACATAAACAAAGCTTAAAGAAGATGAGAATGTGTTTGGCTTTTGTCATGACGTGGCAATGTCACAATTGAAACAAGTGGTTAATGAAATGTCGGATAATGGGAGATATTATGCGAGACTGCCTTTAAGCTAATCATTTTCAGTCCACGTGACCTTTGTATTTTGAATTTTTGGTATAAAGATGGCTAACTTATGTGTCAACAACTCTGTTGTTGTCATCTCAAAGAATATTGACATCAAAGGTTAAAGTACACCATTGTATGTGTATAATGTGCCATCTACTCTATGGGAATTGTCTGATATTCTGAACTCAAGTATTGATAATGAAAATAGAAAGAATTCTCACTCGACCTGTCCTTGGATAAATTGAACTTCTATTGAATTGTAAAATGTAGTTAGTGGTGAAATTATCAACTTAGAAATCAATACTCTAACATGAGCTGAACATGTTTTCTTTGTTTTTTAAAACAACGATATGTAGGTTTCATGTATTCTATAATATAATTTTCAAACATTCTCTTCTTTCCTTTCACTCAATAAAATCTGTTTAATTAAATCCAGATAAATTTGACACAGAAAGAAAAATTCAAACTTCCACTCAGCTGAATTCTACAAATACTGTATTACCAAAATGTATACTTGTGAACATTATTTATTTCATTGATAAACACACTTACAAAGTTGGCATGCCATGCCTCCCTAGCAACACACTTCAATGTACTTATTTAAGATTTATTTCAATTCTTATTAGACTTGTATCATTCAAGGAATGTTGTGTACAGTTAAAACTAACGTCATTTGCTTGTCTTACATGTTAATTTCTTTTCTTTCCTCATTGTTCCTGTCAACCCATCTTTGTATGGGTAATCCAGAAAAGATCAATGCCAAGAGGTGGACAGAATCCTAATCAGACCCAAATTGTTATCCTTGTAAATCGTATCTTTCAACCATTCCAAAATGAAAGCTGATGTTAGAATTTTGGCAGTTTGCTACTATTGAGATGCTTTACTTAATTTAGGTGCTGCCTTTCAACATATTATACCTCTGAGCTTTTCATAATTTTTTTTAATTTTACCAATTCATCTTCAATTATTTTTGTTTATTGATGATATTTTATGATTTTAAAATGGTCCTTGTAGTAAAAAGGGAACTGATATGTGATAAGTTATATGCAGTTACCCAAATCTTGTCTCATGTCTCAAATGGCAATAAATTTGTTTTTCAGGGGTGCATTTTCAGAAGTAGTTTTAGCAGAAGAGAAATTAAACCGTGGTAAATATGTAGCTGTTAAATGCATAGATAGACAAGGATTACGAGGCAAGGAGGAATCACTAGACAATGAAATCAAAGTTCTTAAAAGGTAGGAACTTTTGTTTTGGCCATCATTTTTCATCATTTCATACCGGATATATTTCTAAATCAAACCTGTTCTGGTATAGTAGGCTATGAGCTTCTTCATAAGACTTTTAGAAAGAATTAGATTATTTCTTTGTCATATGCCTGTGTTGTTGTTCATTGCATATCTGTAAGCTTTCATATTTTAACATCAGCACACTGAGAAAAAAAAGTAAAGGTTTTAGAATAATTTATTTAGAATTTAGATTTGTGTCTTACAATTTTTGTAATCAACTGGCTCTTATCTAATAGGGTAAACAAAGTTCTCTTCTGACATTGCTGGGACCTATGTCATACAGTTAATATTAAATGTTAATGTAGGGAATAAAATGGTCTAGACAATTCACTTACATATTGTTTAATGTAATTGTGGACATTGGACCTAAGAAATACTTAGCTTTTATCCTTATAGAAGTGAGCACTCAAACTTTTGATTAGTGTGGCTGGGAAATTTCATTGAGAAATTAGAAATATTTTGTCCTGGCTAGAAGGATTATTGATTGATTTTAAGAGTGTTAAAAGTGTCTTTCCTCGTAGAAGACAATCGCTCTGTAGTATTGGTAGAGATGAGAGGGATTTATATTCTTCAATTAATAGTTAGGTTACTAGACATGAAGTCTCATTCTAATCCTTAATCCCAAATTCATTGTAGTATATGTTCATGCTTGCACATATATATATATATGCACAAATTGAATAAAATGTCACATTACAGAAGGCATGCTGAAGTGGTTCAGTATGCTCTTATGCTGTTTATAAATACCTGTACAAGCATGACAGTTCCATTAATCAAAATCTCATCCCAAATGTGGGGAAATGTGAGTAAAAGTGGTATGGTAATGGACTCCTCCAAAAGACATGTGCTATCCAATGTTTTGAAAGGAGTTAGTGTGGTCACTCATTATATATTTTGTATTCTGAACTATACCAAAATTACTCTCAAGAGATAGACAAAGACTTTATTGACCAGCCCAATTGATTTCAATTAAAAAATCTGATTAAGATACTGATCCAAGTGGATTAGGGTTACTGCCTGATAAACCTGTTCTTACAGTTTTACAAGGACCAACATGTGTAATTTTTGGATTAAAAGATATATAAAAAACAGAAAAAGGGTAAATTTCTTTAGCTAAGAAACTATACGCCAAATTGTAGAGAACAATGTCTCTTAAAAGGTTTCAAGTAAAAATATTGAGTCTTTACGATGCCCAATAAGCCGCTTACTTACAGTACACTCCAGTTTGAATTATCCCTTGTAAAACAAATTCATGTTGATCAAGTAGATGCATAAATGTAAACATTTTCAGGTATAACTTTACAATGTTTGCCTACTGCCCCTTTAAACATACTTATTATTAAAAGAAATGTCAGATTCTGTGTCATGGTGAAAATCAAATAAGATTGCCATCAGGCAAACTTGACAACTTTCTACAGAAGTGGACTATAGTGATGTGCATTCATTGTGAAGGTAACACTAAAATATTTTCCCCTGAAACTATAGAGAGAAATGGAAAATGAGTGCTTGTGAACACTAATGATAGAAGAGTTCTACATAAACAGGAAGTGGATGATGGTACTAATTCTATACATGTTGATTGTCTCCAGTATTGATTCTTGTAGTATTAACACAGTAAAAAATTGTATGACTGCAGGCGTTTTACCTTATATTTTCTATTTAACACCATAACAAATATTATTATCTCTAGATAAATCCTTTCCCTGGGTTTTCGTTTCCAGTTCTATTGTGGTATTTATAAAGTATTGTAAATATTAAATTTTGCTTTATACATTATTGTCCCATGTCATGGGACCATCGTTTCTCTGTTCATTTTCAGTTGCTAATTATTGTTTGGAATAAAAGCTCCCTATTGCTCAATCTTTGTCTATAATTTTATTAGGGATCATATCACACGTTAATGAAGATTTTTGTTGACCAAAATTTTAACGAAACTGATGAAATTAAAGTGCTGTAGGAAACTTATACTACAGTAAAACTGCATGTATTTCAAAGACTTTTTTCTTTAATACACTCTAGCCTATTGAGACAGATTTCCACTGAAGATAAGATAAGTTCAAGCAATGAGAAAATGTATTAATGATCTTGGTTGGAAAGAATCTGAATGAGTGAGACATGAATGTCTAGATTCCACTGTCAGTTATCAGAAAATACTGTGGGAGTAATAAAAAGTATTATTGTAGAACCAGGTCAATTTTCCACCCTGTCTTGCTGCAATTAACTCTTGACAAATGATATACTGATACAAATTCCCATTACACTTTCCTACATAATCTTTCAATTAAAAAATATTGTGGTAGTTCTACATGAAGAAAACTGACATGTAGGTGTATCAAAACTATCACACAAAATAACAAATGCAGAAACTGGATATGGTGTTTTTTACAACAGACAAATTTGTTCAGAGCTTTCAGTGTCTAAAGCCCAACGCAGACAAGGAACATTTTAAGCAAACAATTGTAAAAATTTGGTTTCGATCATTTTTATCACCGTCTGCGGATTACAGAAACACGGACAAAAATGTTCGTGAGAATTGTTCTTGAAATCAAACATGTTTGATTTTTTAAAATTGTTCGCCTCCTGAACAATTCTTTGTTCTCCGTCTGTGTTAACGACGAACATTAGCGCTGAACATTCATCGACGAAAGACCAATCAGCGATCAAAGCCAGACCACATGACACTCAAATTGGCGACGTCCAGTGATTCACCAACACAAAATTTTCGACTGTGGAGAAGGAGCAGATTTTAGTAGATATGTGGTCGCAATCTGCCTGTTTGTTTATGATTTCTTCGCCTGACTATTCAGATAGGAACAAGAAGTACGCTGCAATGCAAGAAATAGCACAAGCCCTGGAAACAACTGGTAAATTTACCTCCTTTTGCCCGACCTCGTGTGACTGTAGTGTATTCTGTGCCAACATCAATATAAACTTAAAATCTTTAGACTTCCAATAAAGGGAGATATTTTTCAATAACGCAATTTTACATTTTCTTCTGGACGTCGCCATTTTGAGGTCATGTGAACCCTATTGAAAATCAGACGAATAGAAAAATATTTACTATGAGTTATTGCCCTTGTTCTTGAAACGCTCGTAAACACTCTAGGAGTGCAATTCATGACAGATTTTGATGAAACTTGGTATGAGTGTTTGTAATC
>NW_008709379.1:5204455-5207510 GCF_000327385.1 Lottia gigantea
CTTGCCTGGCAAGCTATCTTTAACAATATTACATTAATAAATGACAATTCAGTTGTATACCATACTATTATTTAATTAAAGTCTTTGAATGGCATTTAGCAATTGTGAGTACGATTAGAGACACAGCTTTATGGAACAACACGTCGAAACGTTGCATAAAACTTTAACCAGTGATTGTTGTTCCATAAAGCTGTATTATTTAATTGTACGGGACGCTTTTTATTGGAATTAATATTGTCAGAGTTTTTTTTACCTAGCCTAAGAAGGCAATCAATCGGAACCAGAAAATAATATCGGATTACGCAGAATGTTGGAATACTCAGATGTCAGATATCACAGAGTACACTGTAGTTAGTATCCTTGTCTTTGAAGACTTAGATTAAGTATTTTGCTGAAAGGATTGAGATACTTTTTGAAGTTTGTAATTTTCTCACAAGTCTTCATTTTATTTTTTTCAGGAATACTTTAAAATGGATGTAAAATATATTTTGTAGGTGCTGAAAAGTCTGCTTTTTTGCGGAATGGATCTAATACATTAATACAAAACAGTAATATATACTTAAAAAAATGATATCACTTGAAAAATTAGAATTAATCGTGATAAATTACAAATACATTCATGGAGATTGAATCATTCTATTCTAATGACCTAGCATTTAATTAAATTATTTTTTCAAATCAATTGTGCAAATATATTGATTTAGGCTCTAGTAAAATTCAAATTGTTGCCCATCAAATGAAAAATCACTTGATTTAGACATCATATCATTCGAGAGCTACAACAATTCTTTGCCATTTTATTTTGTAAGTCAGATTTGTCTGTTTATTTGAACCCTTTAACACTAGCAGCGCCTTTACCAACCACATAATTATGTGAAACAAACTCAAGCGGTTGGTGAAGACGTTTCAAAACGTTAACGTCCACTGCTTTGAGTTTTTTCTTTAAATTTAGGGTATATGAAGTTTTAGTGTTCAAAGGCTTGTATACGGCAGATCAAATGACTGGTATGATGTGAAGACCTGTAACTGAAAAGTTGTCACTTAGTTTTTCCAATATATTTCAATCAGTTGATAGACCCGTTTTAGGAAATGACAGTTCTGGAGAATAGGTCAAGTTAACTTGCATGTGTCTCTGTAAGTGGAGTTTGTCAGGAAAATCGTGGCTAAAATGGATCAATATTTTAGTCTCTTACACAAATCTATCTAGCTATATAACTAACACTATGGCTCTATATATTAGACCAGTGCTCAAGACACACTATAATTTTTTAAGTCAAGGCTCAGTATTCTGTCAGCATATCTCTCTAGGAGATGAACAAAGGCATCAATTTTTGAAGGCAGTCTTAAACACACATAATGTTGTTATACACAATAGCATAAAAAGGCATTTTTTTTGTTTTGTTACTGATCTAGTCAACCATTGTAATCAATATTTTGCCAAGTTTTTGTTAATGTTACAGTTAGATGAGAATAGTACTCTCAAAAAAGCACTGTTAGTGTTTAGAGCAGTATATATTATAGTCCTTACAAGCGGCACAATATACCTCAATCAAGTTCCCTCAAATAATTCATATCCCTCATCCATTCCAAAACCAAAACCAGGCCTAATGCGCTCCTTTAAGCCTACATATTCCAGAAAAAAGACACTACTGACTTGAAACATGGTATTTAGCCTTGTTTCCTTAATTCATCAATCATCATGTAAGCCTTTTCAATCCACAAAATAATAACAACTGGCTATTTTCACCAAAACCTTATGTTGGCATCATGATTGAAACTTTCTTGAAGCTTTGATCTGGTATAACTTCGACTATTTTAATTATTTTTAATAAGCTTATAATTGCTTATTAGTTTTAAATATCAGATTTAACACAATAACGTAGGTTGTTAAAAGTGAAATTTTATTCTAAATGTCAAAGATTTATTTCAATTATTTTATTTTACTCTGTAACCTTGTAAATAGTGAGTTTGATTTGATTATTTGATAAAGTCTTCAGAGCCAATGTCTCGTTATTTCCTTACCAAATTATATCTTATAACAAGAAAGACTATCTGATGGAAGATATAATTGACCATTTGTTGAAGAATTCTGTTACTGCCACAAGAATTGACAGCAATGACTGAGATTCTATTGATTTCCAATGAAAAAGCTCAATTACAGAAAGAAAACTTGGGATGTAGTAGTATTAGCTGGCTTAGAGCTTATCTCAAACAATAGATACACTAGTAACCTATTTCTTCCTTTAATTATTTATTATAACTTATAGTCGGTAACAGACTGGTGTCAAGAAATATAACACTAATTTCAGGAACCATCCATGGAAAATTTACAATCATTCCATTTTCTGAATGCAGAATGTATTTTACAAAAAAGTTACTTTGATCAGGATTAAATGAACTTCCTCTCTATTTCTTGATATTTCCAAATATATGCTTCTTTATTCAAGGTGTTACCATTAGATGTCTCATGAAAAATTTCAACGAAGTGAGAGAATTATAGATAGTATTGGTATTTCTATATCTGAAGCCATTTAAAAACTTGGTTTTCACACTCAAAATTCTCAGTTTTGTACTGCAAATAAAGTAATTTGCAGAAAGCACAATGATTTTAACTAATTGTTAGCAGGCAACAGTAAATTATCAAACAATGTTATGAAACATAGTTATTGAGTAGAAGGTCAGGTGCAGATTGTTTGATCACCAATTGCGACTTGTTAATTTGAGCCACTGCTTCAGTGCTATAATGCTATATGTAAGCATATTGATAGACAGGTAATTGTCAAAGAAAAACGTATTTCCACATAACTATCAGTTTGAAAATGATGCATATTTTGATATTTTTATCATGATGTGATAAACTGTACTTGATCTACTTCACTGGATCGTTCAGCGTGATCACGTTAATAAGAGTCATATTATTTCTTAATGAAAGCATCAATAATTATCAATTTACAGGAATAATGAAATAAATTAATATCATAATCTGAAGCTAGAGTTCAAAATGTACCTATTATTCTATTATTATTGAAATACGGAATTATATTGAAGCCATTTT
>NW_008709379.1:5207947-5212807 GCF_000327385.1 Lottia gigantea
GTTATATTGTTCAGTCCTGCGCTGAAGATTTTCCTTCTAGGGTTTTCACAAGCTAAAAATTGAACACGTTTTCAAGAACAAGGGCAATAACTCATACTCAATATTATTCAGTATCGCCCTAAAGAGTTCAAAAGAAGTGTATAATAGAAAGTTGGATATTTCATACTGGTGATTGTTACTATACTGCTAAATATTTTTATTCAAAATCAAAGCTGCCAGTAGGCGTATATTACCTTGCCTGGCAAGCTATCTTTAGCAGAGACTATCATTCTTCTTAGCTTTTTTCACTGGTTAATTCTAGTTAAAATTTTAGATAATTTTAAAAAGAGTAGCAATTTAAACCCCTCTAGTGTTTTCTTTTGAGATAGTCAACCATGTATATATATATATATATATATATATATATATAAATAAGATAATATATCTTGTTGCTACAGGCTTTTCATGACTATCTGTTCTTACCATCTTTATGGGTGAATAGAAATAAACCTCTACTCTATGTTTAATTCACACATATTTTGCTACAGTATTCTTTTATTAAAATGCTGACATGTGAATAAATTTTTATTTCTAAGACCTCATAATGCCTTTAAATATTGATATAAGTATGATATACTGGATAACTGATATTGTATTATAATGCTTTGAATTTTTATATACCCACATGAAATAGGGGGGCGTATATTGCCGTCACCCATGACGGTCTGTCCACAATTGCTCGTAAACACTGTATGAGACACAATTCTTGACAAAACTTGGTATGAGTGTTTGTAATTTCCCAAGGATGAACCCTATTGAAAATCACAAGAATTGAAAATTATTTAGAAAGCACAATTCTTGGTGGATTTTGACGAAACTTGACATGAGTGTTTGTTATCAACCAAGAATAAACCCTATTGAAAATCAGAAAAATTGAAAAATATTTAGTACGAGTTATTGCCCTTGTTCTTGAAAACAGGTTCATTTTTTAGCTCGTAACTACTCTAGAAGGTGCAATTCTTGACAGATTTTGACGAAACTTGGTGTGAGTGTTCGTAATCACTCAAGGATGAACCTATTGAAAATCAGAAGAATCGAAAAATATTTAGTATGAGTAATTGCAGTGTGTTCTTGCAATTTTCGAAAATTCAAAGGCTCATATTACTTTTATTTGACATTTGTTGACCTTTTGACCTGAACAAAAGTTGTTGCCCCTTACGAGATATATCCGATAATATCTTCACTTTTGTTGTGCACTGTTAACTTCCGGTTCTACAGCAATTTGAAAATCGTGATTTTTGACTTTGAAGAGCTCTGTCACGTGACCTAATTAACATACGACAAAATTTCTTATATATTCTTAGAGTGCATGATCTCTCCTTTTTGGTGATATATCACACTTGATATTTTGATCAAAATTGCGCGTTTTAAAAATTGAAAATTTTGTACTGACTTCTATAGTAACTGTGCATTAATTCAAGGTGTCTATAATCTACCGACAGTAACTGTTGCCTTAAAAAACGTAAAATTGCAAATATCTCATGATCTAATGATTGTAAATGCTTGCAATTTGAAACATTATTTAACAATGTACACCTCATCACAGACAAATTAAAATTTTTAAAGTGGGCGTGGCACATCCGGTGTGCATTTACCTTTACCTGAAATATTTGCAATTGTCATAACTCGCAAATTTTGCAATTGTCACCCTAGAAATTTTGCATGAAAGTAGATCACTGCTTAGGACAATTTGTGATAAGATTACAGTTGTTTGCGATCTATACTTTAAAAAAGGGAATAGGTTTAACAATTTTAAAAAATTGTATTTTGAACTTTAACGTTAATGAACTTGACCTTTGCATGGTCAAAGGTCATTGATCTAAGATGACCATTCTTACTTTGATTTTTGATGTGCGACATATACTTCCGGTTTTACAGACGTCCGAAAACAGTAATTTTCGGAACTTCAAAGGGTCATAGTACTTTCATTTAACCTGTGTTGACCTTTTGATCTAAACAAAAGTTGATGCCCATTACGAGATATATCCGATAATATTTTCACTTTTGTTGCGCACCGTTAACTTACGGTTCTACAGCCAATTGAAAATTGCGAGTTTTAACTTTAAAAAGCTATGTCACGTGACCTAATTTACATAGTGAAAATTTCTCTTATGCCCTTATTACACACAATCTATTCTTTCTAGTGATATATAACACTTGGTATTTTGAAATTGCGCTTTTTAGAATTTGAAAATTTTAATGCTTATATTTCTTTTATTTGACCTTTGTTGACCTCTTGACCGTAACACAAGTTATAGTATCTGACAAAACCTTTCCCAAAATATTTCCATTTTTGTTGTGCGATTTGTTTTTTTTAACTTAACAGCTATTTGAAATTCGACTTTTTACTACTGAATGTTAACACCTTTTAGTACCGAATGGTATCAAATCCATGCGTCATTTCACTACCGAACGTTAAACGGTTTAAACGATTTTTTTTACTATGGAATGTTTACATGCTTTTCTTTCCGGAAAGAAATCTTGCTTTAAAATGCAACGTGTTATCGATGTATCAGGTTGGATGGGCACTGCTTCGGTACCGTTATAACGGTTCTAGTTGCTCTTGTTCTTTAAAAACACGTTCAATTTTGATTGTAAAAACTCTAGAAGGGACGGATTTTGACGAAACTTGGCATGAGTGTTTGTTATCACCCAAGGATAAACCCTATTGAAAATCAGAAAAATCGAAAAATAATTTGTATGAGTTATTGCCCTTTGCTATTGAAAACGGGTTCAATTTTTAGCTCGTGATCACTCTTGAAGGCACAATTGATGAAACTTGGTGTGAATGTTCGTAATCACCCAAGGATGAACCCTATTAAAAATCAGAAGAATTGTAAAATATTTAGTAATTGCCCTTGTTCTTGAAAACTCTTTCAAATTTAACTCTTAAACGCTAAAAGGCATGATTCTTGCTGGATTTGGACAAAACTTGGTTTTATTATTCAGTCCTTCGCTGAAGATTGAACACGTTTTCAAGAACAAGGCTAATAACTCATACTCAATATTATTCAGTATTGCGCTAAAGAGTTCAAAAGAAGTGTATGACTGAAGGTTGAATATTTCATACTGGTGGTTGTTACTGTACTGCTAAATATTTTTATTTAGTATGAGTTATTGCCCTTGCTCTTTCATATTTTTATTCAAAATCAAAGATGCCAGTGGGCATATATTACCTTGCCTGGCAAGCTATCTTTCTGAAACGTGTCAAGGAAACCAGAAAAGGTTTTCTATTAGCTGACAAACTTTTGGGCAATTACACCCCTTTCATTTCATCTGACTGTGATAATAAGTATTATTTGATGTTAATGGCTTTGGAAACCTAGATATGAATATTGTGAAAGTGTTGGAGGACTGCAGATTACATTAATTACACATTGTTAAAAATTGTTCTGACCTTATGCTGTAGGCTATGATCTTGTTATATTAAGAAATAAGAAAGAATCTGCCTTAAGCTAAGTACAACAAAGCATAATTACATAATGATCAGTTTGACCTGTTTCACAGCTAGAAGCAATGAGGTATGTTACAATGTCATTATCATTGTATTATTTCATACTTTCTTTCGTTTGCATGGTATTTCTTTATGAATTTGCAATAAACAACATCTATTGCAAAATTCTTGAATGTCAATCCAGATGATGTTTCATAAATGATTACTGCATATTTTTGTTGATATACATTCTAGGATTAAAAGTACCTAACATCCTATTTCAAATACACATGACTTTAGTGGCTAAGCTGTTACAAATATATTTTCTATCCTTCAGTGTTTTGAAATAGATAAAAGGCATAATTGAACACAAGCAATTTTATTTGCCCACATTGTAATGTGGATAAACAGGCAAAATTTATTACTCGCATTATTTAAAGAAATTTGTACCTATCTTAGTGAAATGGATTTTTGGGCCTTTTCTTTTTTATTGCACATTGTAATATTGTTGTCATCCCCTTTTTGCTGTCCAATTACAATTGTGCTTGTGGATGTAATAGAGGCTACAGTTTTGTTCTGATGTTTCTAAATGAATGACTTATAGTTATTGACTTAGTCCAAGACCCAAGTAGAAAAAAATTGGTTGATGAACACCATAGTGTCCACTGTTGGTGAAACTTGATATCAAATATGTAATGGTGAGATCTCAGTTATCAGAAAATTATAGTTGATAATGGCCTTAATTTACTATGAGTATCAGAATAATGCTTTTTCTCAATACTAGATTTCAAGATGGGTTCTCTTATTTTCATCTATTTATATATGTATAGAGTCCAACAAAGAAAAGAAGTATGGGTGTCCAAGTTTAGATTTGTCATTGATCCCATTGGAAAGTTTGCAATCTGATAATCCAATGGAGTTAAATGGAGGCCCTATTGGCTGTAGACTGTGTTAGGTCCAGGTTGGTGCTGAGTCAGTTGATTATTAAGTAGTCGAGATTTCGACTGGAGAGTCTCGGTAAATGGAAGTGAGAGGTGACTGGTGTGTCTCCCTTAGGATAGATAGGTTCACCCATAGTGAACCTATCCACCAAGGTCCATGAACCCCGCAATGTGAGTCTATTCAGTCTGAAGAGTTCAAACACGAACCAAACTGATAATCAGGGTCGTACTATGGAAGGCCATTCAAGACAAAAGTCTTTGTTTGTTATAAGTAACTGGAGCCGTCAATTTCTGATTTTTCATTCGTTAATAGTTGCTGGGTCTGTCAATTTCTGATTTTTCATTCGTAACTTTCTCTGTCATGGCTTCGTTTCTCATGAACTTGTTGATTAGTAACTGTCTTCTTCTTCCATCTCTCGTGACATCGTTATTAATCGCCGGTTTATG
>NW_008709379.1:5215626-5218277 GCF_000327385.1 Lottia gigantea
AGGAGGTGAATTATTTGACCGTATTGTCGAGAAAGGTAGTTACACAGAAAAAGATGCCAGCAACCTTATCAAACAAGTTTTAGAAGCTGTTGATTTTATGCATGATATAGGAATTGTACACAGAGATTTAAAGGTACTACTTCATGATTATATAGCTTTAATCAATTACTTTGATATATTCAATTTTGATATTTAAAATTCTGTAGCCTAATACATGCACAGTAAATAACATTAAATTAATTAATTAGTTAATTTTTAAAGAAATATTTGTTATCTGAGACTACCATACCAGGTGTGTGCTGTGTCCTGACATGAAACAGTCCATGGCAACCTTTGATATTTTGCCATTATAAAAATTGACATTCGTTATGTGAATGACTTCTGTCAGACTTCTGAGACTTTCATCCATCATTGTTGCCTTACAGTGAGTATGGTCCTCTACTTGCAATACTTGATTGATAATGCTTTTAGATTTTATCTTTTCATATCTTCCTCAGTGTATTTAGTTAGATCTTAAAGGTTTCAGAAATGTATTCTAGCACATACAGCCTTTCAAAGCCGTTGACAGAAAGACTTTTAAAAAAATGGCATGTTTCTTGAACAGTCTTTCTGTCTCTAATTACCTGTGTTTGTTAGTGTACAATCCAAACAAATTGATATAAGAAAAGAACCCAATGAAGCTCTAAGATGAAGTACCTTGACATTGTGAAGATTAGTAAAATGTAATTATCATCTTTATTATGTATCTAATTTTGTTTATTTACTTACTTAATATGTGTTGAATGTAATGATTTTTCAGCCAGAAAATTTATTGTACTACAACTCTGACCCTGATTCTAAGATAATGATAAGTGATTTTGGTTTATCAAAGATGGAAGATTCTGGTATTATGGCTACAGCTTGTGGTACACCAGGCTATGTTGGCAAGTTACTTTCATGAGTTTTTTTTTTTGAAATTTTGCAAGGAACTTTTAATAGATCAAAGCAGATGAATTAATCTTGGTACTTGGCCAACCCTCTCGGCACAGATTTTTCTCAGATTATCCTTGACCATATATATCTTGGTCAACTGGATACATGTATATAATCCCTTGAATGTTTTCAAGAGTCTTTTCCAATATCGAAGACACTGTAAGGCGATTATACATTTTTCATTACAACTGTATTGAAATAAAATGATGACTTATTGACTGCTGATGAATCCATTCTAATTAGTATCTTTTCATTGACCTCATAACATTTCTCAATTATCAACTAAATTGAATAGTCATATTCCTGTTATGACTGCCATTAGAAAATCCATAAACAGACAAAAGTGCTAATGTGAACTACTCTCTGGTTTATGAATGTGGTTTGAATATCTGGGTCATGTTTTCATTAAGAATAGAATATATCTTTAAAGCATTTGTAAGTAACTGGTCCAAATATAGAATGTGATATTGTGAAATTGCAATTTGCAGTTTCTTGTTGTTGAGAATATTACAGGGTCAAAATTAACAAGGAAATTAATTAATGTACATAATCTTTTGATTATTACAGCACCAGAAGTTTTAGCACAAAAACCATACGGGAAAGCTGTTGATTGTTGGTCTATTGGTGTGATATCTTATATATTGTAAGTATCTCTAAGAACGTATCAGTGATATTTAACTGCTAGAATAGAAAATAGTGTATGTAAGAGATAATTCAGTATGACACATATAAAATGAAAATCTAAACAACAATACAAAGAATTATTCTGTTTTTTTTTATAACTGGTTTCTAGAAACCTATCGATCGTTGTCAAAAGATTTGTTTCTTAGAAACAATCATCAAGCATTTTTTTTACAATGTACACATATGTACAGAACTCTACAGGCTACAATTCTTTAAGAATTCTTTTGATTTTGATGTTGTGGGTCAATGTCAATGGGAAGATGATCACTATCAATTTTCAGGATAATCTGATAATTTTTCACCAAAATGTTGTTTTCAACTTAGTGTATTCACTCTATTATCCATATAGTGCAACTTTCACACACTTTTCAAGCAACAATTCTTTATGGATTCTTTTGATTTTTATATGCCCACTCATGGCATGGAACAATTCACAATTGACTCATGCTTGCTGTACAGGCTACAAACAATCATTTGTACTTACAATCAAAGCTGCCTCTCAAGGCTATCTTTTAATTGGATTGAGGAATGTTGATTTTATAGAATACTTTTATCTTTATTTACAGATTGTGTGGTTATCCACCTTTTTATGATGAAAGTGATGCTCAGTTATTCCAACAGATCTTAAAAGCTGAGTTTGAATTTGACTCGCCATATTGGGATGACATATCAGAATCTGGTAAATATTATGATTTATTGAATTAAAAAAAAAATTAAGATTCATCTTTTATTTTTTTATAAGAGATCTGATAAAGATTTACTTTATAAAGAAAAGTAATTGCATTTAGTTACCTCAATTTTGTTTGTTTTGGGTAGAATATAAGCTTGGTCAGCTTGTAAAGTTTACATTGATGAATTCTGTTGATATTTAATTACTGGATTCAAAATGATTGAATTCATTTACATGTATGTTATTCATTGATGCTATGCAAATATGTTGAATTCTGGAATCCCCTTGTTCATCTGTTGATTTTTTCTTCCACAGCTAAGTAGAA
>NW_008709379.1:5218327-5247159 GCF_000327385.1 Lottia gigantea
CAATTTGAACTGTATATTTTCAATATATTTATCATCTCCTGGTTTCAACTTTCACCTGTATTTGATGTAAAAATATTATATGTGCAGTTACTCTCTTAGAAGAGTCCTTCTCACAAAGATTTCTTTTTAAAAGAGAGAATGGCCTCAGCATATTATCCTACATATTAGTTGATTCTTCTTTAGTAAATGCTAACTTTTTCATTTGCCTTATCACAGCAGCTGCATTATAAGCTTGCTGAAAAATAAAATGAAATATATCAATATATTTCGGATAATTATCCTAGAACCAAAATTGTTCAATGGACCCTGTCTAGACCCTAGGCCTATAGAGTGTCTAATATTGTAAAAAATGTAAAAATGACCTTAAGGGTCTTCTAAAAGCAAAGCATCTTGTCAGAACATTAACTGTACAATGTTTGTCACATTAACATATTGTTATACTCACCCTCCATTTTGTTTTGGCAAAATTCTTCTTAAGCTGTGCACTAATGGAAGCATGGATATTTTTATCCAAAGCAGCATTGCCAGATATCCTACAATTAAGTAATGTTTTATTTAGAAGAATTATTTTCGGAAAGAAATGACTTCCTAAAAATACCCTTTCTTAGGTATGTGGCCCGACCAGTTGCATTCTGGTTGGAACTCTTCAGGGACAACGAGGCAAAAGTGAAAACTTCACCTCTACATATAGTTATAAATACGGAGGAGGATTGCCTATGCGGAGGCGATGTGGACTGATGCGGAGGCGTACCAAGTCAAATGCAGCTGCGACTTCGGTCAAGTGCAGAGGAGTCTGAGGTCAATCGCAGAGGTGGATTGATGATTGGGAGGCAAGTTGAGTCAAATGCGGATGCGTTCTGAGTCGACTTTTTAATCACTAACTGGAAGAATCTGCTATTGATGGGGTGCATGCAGGGTGGTTGATGGTCGAACTGGCTGGCATGTGATACTAGTAGTGTAGCTGATAGATATAGAGGACACAGATTGTGCTTTTAGATACTCACTGTGTAGACTTAAACAGCAATATTTTGGTGTACTTCGGGTTGCTAAAGACTACCAGTGAGCCCCTAAAAACACAATCTGTGTCCTCTATATCTATCAGCTACACTACTAGTATCACATGCCAACCAGTTCGACCATCAACCACCCTGCATGCACCCCATCAATAGCAGATTCTTCCAGTTAGTGATTAAAAAGTCGACTCAGAACGCATCCGCATTTGACTCAACTTGCCTCCCAATCATCAATCCACCTCTGCGATTGACCTCAGACGCCTCTGCACTTGACCGAAGTCGCATCCGCATTTGACTTGGTACGCCTCCGCATCAGTCCACATCGCCTCCGCATAGGCAATCCTCCTCCGTATTTATAACTATATGTAGAGGTGAAGTTTTCACTTTTGCCTCGTTGTCCCTGAAGAGTTCCAACCAGAATGCAACTGGTCGGGCCACATACCTAAGAAAGGGTATTTTTAGGAAGTCATTTCTTTCCGAAAATAATTCTTCTAAATAAAACATTACTTAATTGTAGGATATCTGGCAATGCTGCTTTGGATAAAAATATCCATGCTTCCATTAGTGCACAGCTTAAGAAGAATTTTGCCAAAACAAAATGGAGGGTGAGTATAACAATATGTTAATGTGACAAACATTGTACAGTTAATGTTCTGACAAGATGCTTTGCTTTTAGAAGACCCATAAGGTCATTTTTACATTTTTTACAATATTAGACACTCTATAGGCCTAATCATAATATTAAAGGTGCACTCAAATAAACAATGTTGTATATCTTTAAGGTCCATTATCGAGGTACAATTGAATGACCATTTCAAAATAATTTTCATAAAAAATATAAACAATTTTCAAGTCCCAGAAGTTGAAGAAGTCATGAATGTAAAATGTCATAGTTGTTCTAGTTTTGTCACAATCCAAGGCATACCTACTTTTGCAAACTATTAAATTTTTAACTTGCAATCCGCTTTTCCTGACAGATATCTATAATACAGGCACTTTTGCAACCATTTCAGACAGGGTCCATTGAACAATTTTGGTTCTAGGATAATTATCGGAAATGTATTGATATATTTCATTTTATTTTTCAGCAAGCTTATAATGCAGCTGCTGTGATAAGGCAAATGAAAAAGTTAGCATTTACTAAAGAAGAATCAACTAATATGTAGGATAATATGCTGAGGCCATTCTCTCTTTTAAAAAGAAATCTTTGTGAGAAGGACTCTTCTAAGAGAGTAACTGCACATATAATATTTTTACATCAAATACAGGTGAAAGTTGAAACCAGGAGATGATAAATATATTGAAAATATACAGTTCAAATTGTTAATGGAAGGAAAGATTTGTTTGTTTGTCAGAAAAAATACAGCAATTTATACTTTAAACATCTGATAATGGCAAAGTAAAGTAGATTTTTATGGACATTTGTCCATGTTTGATTTGAAACTTTATGAAAATTTATTTAGTTATTGTTATATTTTTTACTTTGAGCACCATGATGCATGACATATTTGTATATTGATATGTATACAAATTTCGGGATTATTTTTGCAATGTATATACACACTGTAGATATAATTGTAAACATGGTGTTCCACAATCTCAATGTGTTCTTTAATCAAAGTCAGTCTCAAATATTTGGATGTGAAGCATCTTTTGCTTTAATGAAAATGTCATCAAAATGTTCTGATGAATAAGTTCAATTGCTCCGTAATGATATTTTGATAAAAACAATGATATTGTAGCATTTGCACTGTACACTGTACTTAATTGTATTAAGAAACACAACAATAACATGGGTAAAGTCAAAGATATTATAGCAAGGCAATTTTTAACTTCAATCCATATCTTCAGGTATACGTTTATTAAAGCCATCTAATGGATTAGTCAAAATGGGTTGGTAAATCTTGTCCAAACAAGAATATTTCTACAATATTATTGACCAATAAATTGATGTTTAAAAGAAATGAAAGATAGATATTGAAATTTATTGAAATGTATATCATCTTTCTCAATGAGAATTTGTCACAATATCTGGATATTTGAGATCTGAACTTTTTTTTAAATTCAGACTGTGCATATTGTACTTTAAATGAATGTACATTTAACTAAGGTATATATATGTACTAATATTGTTGTATTTATAATTCTATGTTGTATTACACATATCAAAATTGAAAATGGTTCTATGGTTGCATATTTGTATTTTAAATTATTAACTGTATATTTTTCTGTATTTACAACCTTTTCTATAGGAATTGATCTTCTGTGTACAGATGATACTGAGTAATATCTTATTTAGGTAATTAAAGGTGGAATTTATTCTCTTTATTTACAGTTATATTTAATGAAATTAGTATAGATTTGTGAAGGGCATTAAGCACATGGCTCTTCCAAATAACAGTGGTTGCATAATTCTGATTTTACTCATGATACTGTTTTTGAAATACATATTTGAAAGCTTTTTTGAGATACGATATTTTGGTCTATATATTGGCTGATTTATAGCTTTTTGAAACTTTTTTCCTGATTATTAATTGAAATGTAAAAAGAACTATTGATTTCATATATTATTTTGTTTAAAAATGTAACTTTTATGTACTTGTCCTTACATAGATATTATAAGGTGGGCAAAACTTACATATATCTGCATGTGTTAAAATCAGTATTCAATAATTGCAAATGTAACATATGATATAGTGCAAAATTATTTTAAGTTTGCTAATGATACCCATGTACTTACAACTCCAATAAGGTCACTTACAAATTAGCTTATTAAATTTCTTTTGAATTTTTACTCCATATATTATTACTGATATTTAGAGTTGGAATGTTTATTGAAGTATTAAGAAATAATTCTCAGCTAGCCTATGATGTTTATTTTCTATAATAGTGTTAGCACAAGGAATAAACATAAGGTACTGATATCTAACGCAAATTTAACTACATATATGTAGTTTTATTATATTTTCCTATATTTATAAATATAATCTACTGCTCAATTCACTTTTTTTCAATATTTTAGAGGACCTTTACTTTATTTTATTTTTTTTTTATTGAACTTTCATCATACAGACATCATATGTAGAATCAAAAGTCACCTTTAAAGTAGCCAATAATATCAAACAAAAGAAACAATCAAGTCTAAAATCTTATATGAAGTACACATAGTTGTTGTTTTACGTAAATCATTTAAATGATACATAATATATGCTACAGAATAAAATTACAGTTGGTTTAAAAAAGAATCTGAAAATTTTGCTGAAAACCACATTTGTTTAAACATATTAATATTATTGTGATGCAATTTGTATTTATGGTTTGTGTATTAGTGTTCAATATTTTATCAATTCGGCACTCATAACTTACATGATAAATTGCATTAAAACTATGTCCAACATTTTTATCACATACCATGTCTAAGCCTAAAGATTATGATTTAATTTGTTATGATGAGAATTTCTTTCTTCTTTTGTTAAAACATAATTTACTCAAGGTAATATAAGAAGCTCTTTAGATTTTTTTGATTATTAGTAAATCATGTCAAAAAGTTCTAACACGGTTACTAATGAGGCAGGATATACTCATCTTTCAAATACAGCTGATCATTCAACTAGGGCATTTCTATGGATATTTATTATCTATCTCATACTTTATATACTCCCTATATAATAGCTCTTGATCTACAGTTATTGGTAAGAGTTTGTGGTATTATTTTGTTTAACATTAGTGTGAGTGTTGTAATAATCACAAATTGTGCTCTATGTGACCATTTCAATTTGTTCAAAGATCTGAAATGTTTTTATAAGTCTATCCTATTTTTTCAAACTATAACTTAAGTAAAAAAACAAATTCAATTTTTGTAAGCTGTATTCGAGACTGTGATCATATTAATCTTGATACTATATTTAATAGCTTACATTCCAAGTGGTTTATAATTAATTTTAAAACTGAAAAGAGAAAGAATGAAAATATTAAATAAAAATATAAAATTGTTAGTGTACTGAAGGGATTGTAAAGAGGTTTTCTGTATCGGGGACAATGATATCATCATCTGTTGGGACGTCTGTTGGGTCTGCATTAGGACTATAAAAAAGGCGTTTTATGACATCACTAATTGCGAAGTCCTTATGTGATAAAGCATAATTTTGGGATTAGGAACGTCATTAAACTGTTAGTTTTAGTGGAATTGCAGGAACCACAGATGTCTGGTTGAAATTTGGAATGGTGCTAATTGATGCTGTCAGTGTTTTTTAGAAACACCACTTTACAACCTCTTAAATGAGATACATCTAACTTAAGTATATATTGAGCATTATAAGAATTCGATTTATTTGAATTATTTAAAATAGTAGGAATGAATTAAGAAAATCAATTTAGTTTTAATTTTTAAGATGTTGGTCTCAGTTGTTGTTGATTGAACTCCCTTTTAATACTCATAAATAATTCTTTAAATAATAAAGTATAAATACATGAAACATACTGTTAAATCAGTTCTTATAGTTCAATCTTTGCTTTAATTACGTAATGAATTATCATTTATTTATTCATTAATAGGCAGAGATCATGCATTAAGAAATGATTAGCATGAATTGTAGACAATACGTCATATATCTGTAATGTCTATGTTATCTGTTGGCTCAATATTTAATGGGATTATATCTTGTATTATTTAACATTCCCTTAGATTCTATTATATACACAATTTGTACATATTTTTAACACTACCATATAGATAATTATATATATATATTGTTTATTGTTGAATGTTGGGACTTGTTAATGACCAGGGACATATAGTTCAGTTGCAAGTAATAATATTCTAATTTGGTATTGGGTAACATGTCCGCATTGGATAGAAAGTAGAAAAAAAAAAATGGAATTTGAAATCTGTTTAAAGTTTCTTGCAGGCTATGTAAATGTAAAAACAATGTTAACATTGATATAAGTGACTTTCATCACAACGTATACAAACATTTGACCAGTAACATTTGATAGCAGATTGGTGTTAAGTAAATCACTTACGGTGCTGTGGTTTATGCAATTTGAAAGAAGTGAGGCTAAACAATTGAAAGAGAAATACCAATTTTTACTGAAATTATTTTATGTTGTATTACAATTTTATTATGTATATGTACTATCAGTGTCATTGCACATCACATTTAAAGCATCCATTTTGAACATTTCAATAAGGTGATTTTTTTTCATGGTAATTATTTTCACTAATAAACTTGTCTAAACTGTTGATGTATATTTTGATTTTCATTCCCATTTGAAATTAATGGAATTGTTTTTAATACCCAGTAGCCCACGTAGTTTGGTTTATTAGTCTCTAACCCATAAACTCTGTCTTTATAACCTGAAACTTATATTCTGTCTTTATTTGCCCAGTATTCCAAATAATCTTTCTTTATCTGCCCAGTATTCCAAATAATCTTTCTTTATCTGCCCAGTATTCCATATACTCTACCTTTATTAGATTAGTATCACATATACTCTACCTTTATTGGCAGTACCTCGTAAACTCTGTCTTTCTTAGCTCCTTATCAATATACTCTGCCTGTATAAGCCCAGTATCCCATATACTCTACCTTTATAAGCTCAGTATCTCATATACTCTACCTTTATCAGCTCAGTATCCCATATACTCTACCTTTATCAGCTCAGTATCTCATATACTCTACCTTTATCAGCTCAGTATCCCATATACTCTACCTTTATCAGCTCAGTATCTCATATACTCTACCTTTATCAGCTCAGTATCTCCCTCATACTCTACCTTTATCAGCTTAGTAACACATATACTCTGCCTTTATCAGCTCAGTATCTCTACCTTTATCAGCTCAGTATCTCATATACTCTACCTTTATCAGCTTAGTATCACATATAATCTGTCTTTATCAGCTCAGTATCTCTACCTTTATCAGCTCAGTATCTCATATACTCTGCCTTTATGAGCTCAGTATCCGATATACTCTGCCTTTATGAGCTCAGTATCCGATATACTCTACCTTTATTAGCTCAGTATCACACATACTCTGCCTTTATCAGCTCAGTATCTCATAAACTCTGCCTTTATCAGCTCTGTATTCATTTACTTTGCCTTTATTGGCAGTACCTCGTAAACCCAGTATCCCATATACCCTTTCTTTATTTGCTATTATTCCATATAATCTCAAATATATTTGCCCCTTATCCATAACTCAGTATTTATTTGCATTGGATTCTTTATTGTATTAGCCCAGTTATCTCCCTTCAACTAAAAAATACGCAGTAAGTTTTCTTACAAATGCCCTGAACAGTTGTTAACCTCTTGGAATGAAATTTTATTTGAAGTTTATTGTTTTACCAATCTCATACCGAATATGGTGTAGCTGAACGTGGTCACTCTCTTCATGCCTTTGAATTGAAATACAGCTAACCAAAACAACGATCATTTTACATACCAAACTCCATTATGACTGGACTGCCATCGATACCGATTGATTGAGAGCTTTTTCATATCGTATTGGGTGTTATAGAAGATATCATGTAAAACTAAGTAACATATTTATAATATAATAAAATAGAAATTGATTGCCTTTGATGTTAAAATAATATAGAAATCTGTTGCCGCTACGGTGAATGAAGTGGACATAACACACACGTCATCAGTGCGCATACGGTAGCTGTATGTCAACAATTTTGTTGAATCATTTATGCAGTGCGAAGAGTAGAAGTGGATTCTAGGTCATAACTTGAAATCTGATACGAATTTTAGTCAAACTGGAAGCTTGCATGTATGTTATAGATATTGATTGCATGTGGTATAAACAAATAGGTAGTCTACGGTGCATAATAGATTATTGTAAATCTATTTCTAAGTCAGTATATATAGGTTAGTTAAACTAATAAATTGTTAAATTTTAATCCTATAACTTAGATCAATACATTTATATGTGTACGTGCATTTTGAAAATATATATATGGAATTAACTGTATCATAAGGACAGGTAGGTATTTCAAAAGTTGAACCAGGTTGTGTGTATGACAACCCACATACAGAAGTCCGGGGTTAACAAGCTGCATTTTATAACAAAATACCGAAACTTTATAATGAGCTAGCATTATACATATATTTTCATCCTGTCCGAATATATGGATTTTGATATAATTCAAGTAAAGAAAAGTGGGACGTGAGTTGGACACGATGATATATTTATTATGTACACGAGGTAAGCCGAGATATAAAGGCTACAACATTTTCATATCACATTGGGCTACCGTAAATAGTACTAAGTTGTTGTACTTTCAGAAAGATTTGTTATAGGACTAATTAAGATACAGGCTTTATGGAACTAGGTGTAAACACATCGCCCACGCGATGAAAATGGCTTTTCTTGGTGGATTATAAAAGAATGCAATTTTGTTTAGACCGAATATTTTGTCTCAAGTAACTGCCGAGTTATTGTTTCGATTTTTTTACTTCCAGAAGATCAAGATGTTCTCCGACTCTGTTGTACTCGTGACTGGAGCATCAGGTTTCATAGCCTCTCATATCGTCAAGCTTTTACAGGAAGAAGATTTTCGGGTCCGAGGTACTGTTCGAAGCTTAACGAATGAGGACAAGCTAAAACGACTGAATTCATTATGTCCTCATGCTAAACATAAATTAGAATTACTAGAAGCCGATTTACTTATGCCAAAAACCTGGGAGTCTGCAGTTAAAGATGTTGAATTTGTTATACACGTGGCCAGCCCTTCGCCTGATGATGATGGCGGTGACATAATCAAAGTTGCTGTTGATGGAACTATTAATGTATTGAAAGCATGTGCCAATGCTAATACGGTAAAGCGGATAGTTTTGACCAGCTCTTGTATGGCCGTATTCATGGTAAACCGACCTAGCGAGGTGATCAGAAAAGAAGACGATTGGAGTGACCCGTCTGAATTAGAGCCTTATTCAAGAAGTAAAACCTTAGCTGAAAAAGCAGCCTGGGATTTCGTCAAGGAACTTCCAGCTGATAAAAAGATAGAACTAGCTGTTATCAATCCTGCATTTGTCATTGGTCCAGTTCTTCATGGTTCGAATGGAACAAGTCAAGAGCTAATTAAACGTTTACTGGAAAGATCCATACCCGCCGTGCCTAATTGTAACATAACTATTGTGGACGTGCGGGATGTGGCATTAGCACACGTTAGAGCTATGAAGCTATCAGAAGCTGCTGGTATGCGCCATATTGTAGCCACTGCAAATGTATCTTTTCCAACAATAGCACAGATTCTAAAGAAGGAATTCCTACCTCAAGGTTATTACGTTCCAACAATGGTTGCTCCATATTTCATACTTTGGTTCGCTAGTTGGTTTGATAAAGTCATCAAATTGATATTACCACAAGTAGGTAGAGATTATCAGTTCGATGATACTCGTATGAAGAATGTCTTAGAAATTAGCCCACGAAGCATTTCAGAGTCAGTGATAGATATGGCCTACAGTATGATTGAATCGGGTTTGGTTTTTAAAAGCGACAAATATCATGGACCACCTCGGGCTGCAAAGTGATGTTGAATGATATATTCAAAATCAGTTACTTACAGTATTGGGGATCTGTCCAATACGTCTGCATAGACTGATTCGCCTGACGTATGTGTCCTCCCCTGATTTTGTGAAGTATGCGTATCTTGCTGTGAACAATTGGTGCAAAGTAATTAGTATTATATCCATAATAGTGTTCTTATTTATTTAATGTTTTATCTACTTGTAAATGTCATTTTTAGAGATTATAATCTCTGTATATAAATTTAGTTGCACCTCAGAAATATCCTAGATTAGTGAATGGCGATAATGCCAATGGTTCGAAATGAAATATCGTGAATGCAGTCTATTTCTCAAGTTCTATATGAGGTTTGCTCAAAAATTTAAAATGAGCGAAAATGGGTATAATAGATACACATTATGAAGCAAGTCTATCTAATGTCGATGTTAGCGCATGAGGATTGAGTTAGCTACGAAGAATTCTATCCCAACTGTGATTTTCAGTGTCAATTTAGAAATTTCAATTTAATGAAACTTTTGAAACTCAAAATATTTCATAAAAAAACATATCTAAGTTCTCAGCCTTAAACACTTGGTTAAATTTGATTTTTGTTATTTCTAGCAAAAGATCTATATTATGTACTTATCTATATCGATTTTAAGGTTAGGCCTACCTACTCGCGCGAATATGTACTTCTTTTGTTCATAATTTTTATTACATTCATGGGTTATTTGCATGGATACAGTTTCAACTTTGCTCGGTACAAACTGTTGTTAAGTATAGATAATGGTTTCAAACTAGGCCCATACAATACTTTTTGTCTTTACGAATTATTTCCCATTTCTGCACCAAATACATTACAAGCTCATGGTTATAAAGCTTTCCAAGCAAAGCTCAATAACTAAAGATATAAAAAAATATTTAGCAGTACAGTAACAATCACCAGTATGAAATATTCAACCTTCAGTCATACACTTCTTTTGAACTGTTTGGGGCGATACTGAATAATATTGAGTATGAGTTATTGCCCTTGTTCTTGCAAACGTGTTCAATCTTAGCTCGTGAAAACTCTAGAAGACAAATATTCAATCTTCAGCGATATTGAATAATAAAACCAAGTTTTGTCAAAATCCGGCAAGAATCATGCCTTCTAGAGTTTTTACGAGCTACAAATTGAACGAGAACAAGGGCAATAATTCAAAGTAAATATTTTTCTATTTTTCTGATTTTCAATACGTTTTATCCTTGGGTGATAACAAACACTCAAGCCAAGTTTCGTTAAAATCTGTCAAGAATTGTACCTTCTAGAGTGTTTACAAGCTAAAAATTGAACGCGTTTTCAAGAACAAGGGCATTAACTCATACTCAATATTTTTCTATTCTTCTGATTTTCAATAAAGTTCATCCTTGGGTGATTACGAACACTCACACCAAGTTTCGCCAAAGTCCGTCAAGAATTGTCCCTTCTGGAGTGTTTACAAGCTAAAATTTGAACCCGTTTTCAAGAACATGGGCAATAACTCATACTATATATTTTTCGATTTTTCTGATTTTCAATAGGAATTATCCATGGGTGATAACCAACACTCATGCCAAGTTTCGTCAATTATGGACGGACGCACGGACCGACGGTCAGTGCTATAACTTATACACTTTTAGAAATCAAAGTAAGTTAATCTTAAAGGCATACTGGTAAATACGAGAAAGACTATTACCAAATGCGATCAACTTGATGGTTACAGATTCCTTGGAACGACAAGATCCAGTTCTGCTAGAAACTGGAACATGAGCTGAAGGTGCTCCGGTCGGCTAAATCCAGCAAGAGACTACCAGATGCCGCCAGATATAATCCAGTTAATCAGGGATTCTGCAAGTCATAACTTAAACCTATAATCAATCCTCGAAACAAGGAACTGTAATGTACCACGAATGTGGGCTTGGATACAGCAACAACGGTAATAATGGGGACATGATTAAGAAAAGAAAATGCTTCGGAAACATGGGGATAGATCACATTATCTGCATGAAATGACAGAATTAGGTTTGTAATGTATGGTTTTATGAACACTGACGATATTTAATCCTAGAAATGAGATATTTGTCAATTCGAATATGGTTACTACATTAATATAAATCAAATTTGGGTTGAAAGTTCATCACAAAGCTACAAATGAATTTCATACATTTACACCGAATGATCACATACACAGTTTAAACAATATACAATTAGGATAAAAGTTCAGCTTCGAGTCTGAGTATATCAACATCATCCAAACAAACACCCAGGCTTTTAGCTTGTCGTGATGTGAGTTGTTTTGGATTAAAGCAGGAATACCCACGACAACATTCTTCATCTACCAAACATGGTTTATCATCACATTGCTGCCTACCAAATATCATATTATATGAACCACCCCAAATCTGTCGACGAATTCTACAATAGAAAAACATATTTCATTCAATTCGTATGGCAATAAAATTCCATACGAGCAAAACAATTCTGTTAACCAAAACATTTCGTCCAAAGCAGGACACGATCGGGAGCGATAAAAGAGAAGTACCCTGTTCACATCATGAGATACATATCAATTGTACATAGAAAACGAACATGCACGCTTCACGATTTCAGAGGCTTTTCTACATTCAATCTGCCTGATGCAACCCAGGAACCCAGTAGTCCACAACAGTTCCAGTATTAAATCAGAATTAAAAGGCATGCAGTATAATGACCCCGTACAGTAGGCCTACAGAAGATTCATATTAACGTACAGAAAGATGTACAGATTAAAATGATGGAGTATCCTACTATCCTACATCTAAGTAAGTCTTAGTGTACGTGTAAAAACCAATCAACTTGGTAAGGTTATCGAAATGACAAACTATAGGCCTACCTGCTTAATAATTTTGTATCTTTGCCTTCACCTGTAAAAATAAAATGTTTTATTATATTAGATTGAGTTTCTTATAACAATGTTTGCCAAAATTTGTCAAAATTTATTTTTTTTCCAATATGAATAGTTTGTATAATTTAGATGGGACAATAAACTTAGGCCCAGTATGAAACTATAAAACTAGTTCCGATTTTCCCAACAGGTCCAAATTATAAATAAAAAGAAAATCGATGAGGGACAATAGATTAAAATATTTCGTTTCATATGAAACAAATGGCCATTCCGGATTTTATCAGAAACCTTTAGTTTCGTTTTACAAGTCGTTTTTGTGCAGTTGGGCACGATGCGGCAAGTTCGGCAATGCGGCAAAACGAACCCACCGCATGTCGGCTACTATTTAGATGGAATCTTTGATCGTCTGTTGCTTGACTGGACGCACTTAGACTTTTAGGATAATCCGATCATGTTGCAGCGATTTGCAGTGGTAGACTTAAAGCATTTCCATTTGTATATGTTGTGCTGAAATTATGTATAAAGCTTTATAGCCATGAAATTTATGAAAAAAGTGTATCGTCTCTCACAGCGATGCTGTTTTTACTAGCCCATGTGTGTGGTTTAGACAATTGGCCTAACCTATATCGACCCAATTTCACAATAAACTTACTTTCAACTTAAACAAGATTAACACGGGTTAATTCCTTTGAAAATGACTGGTTCTTTTTAGAACGCTCGATTCTAATTCATGAAGGTTGTACTCAAAGCGTTTGCAACATTTATTTCTTATAATATAACAAGTATTGTGACCAGTTACCTCCATTGATTTGAATTAAATAAAATATATTTTCATCAGTTACGTCCCTTTCATAGTTCATAGTCATTATTTTTTTTGTTGGCACCATAGTACTGTATACTATCAGTATAGTATAGTATTGCATGCTCTTAATTGTAGTGTATGTTGAGCAGCTAGTATACTTTAGTATATGATGGACAAGAGTGACTGAAATTTACGACTGCCATTGCTTGTTGGCGTACACAAATGAAACCATCTTTCAATTAACTTAAATCTATTAGGCCAAGTACTTTAGTGTCTGACACTTAAACCATTATAATGCAAATTTTGAAGGACTATGCACAGTCCCTTGAAGTTCTGACAACATAAATAAAATGTGGGTAATGTGGAGAAAAAAGTGTCAACGTATTGAAAAGATAGCTTGCCAGGCAAGATAATATACGTCCACCGGCAGCTTTGATTTTACATAAAAATAACAATCACCAGTATGAAATATTCAACCTTCAGTCATACACTTTTTTTGAACTCTTTAAGGCGATACTGAATAATATTGAGTATGAGTTATTGCCCTAATTCTAGAAAATGTGTTCAATTTTTAACTCGTGAAAATCTTCAGCGCGGTAATGAATAATAAAACCAAGTTTTGTCAAAATTCGGCAAAAAACATGCCATCTAGAGTGTTTACAAGCTAAAATTTGAACGCGTTTTCAAGAACAAGGGCAATAACTCATACTAAATATTTTTCAATTTTTCTGTTTTTCAATACGGTTTATCTATGGGTGATAACCAACACTCATGCCAAGTTTCGTCAACATCCGTCAAGAATTGCACCTTCTAGAGTGTTTACGAGCGTTTCAAGAACAAGGGCAATAACTCGTGTTTTTGAACGAAGGATTGCTTTACTTTTTATTCGAAACCAATCAATAAGTACTCAACAAGCCACTTTTGTCTCCTTTTGGAAAATAGTTAACTTCCATGAGCAAAACGTCAATTACACTACAGTCCCGCACAAAATATTTGCATATTATGGAAAAATAAGATATTCAAAGAATTATGCTATAAGTATAAATGTGTTGCTTTTAATTAATTGAATGTGTGTGTATATTTAAAGTTACGAAAAATTATTTTCATTCAATTACTTAAAATGCTAAATTATTATATTGACCTTTGTAGAGGGCCAACCATTTGTTGTCTATAGTTTGTTTGCCTCCCTTTATTATGCAAATTGTTTATGCGGCACTGTAGTGTAATTATTTATGACAGAACTTCAAGGACTATGATGGTGACGAGAACCTACCTAGTATAATTGAGTAATAAATAGACTAGTAAAAGAGCCAACGGGGAGTGCATTAACACTCAAGATATTAGTCTATTTCATTATCACTTTGAATTGTTAGTAGGTAACCCCTACGTTGAAGGTTAAAGTATCGTTAATGAGAAAATGAAACTTGGTGTGATCAGATCTTGAAATTTACAATTTTTCGATTAACTGATTTTGAGTTATTGCCCTTGTGGGTACAATAGAAGCTACAGTCTTCAATGTATTTTTTTCATATAAAACTTGGTGTGAGCATTGGAATTGATAAGGTCTTGAATCAGAAGCTAAAATATTTTGAAATTTTAAGACTGAATTCGCGCGATTTGGTGAGTACTTTTTTGTAAATTACTTGTTATTTTCAATGAATATAGCTTTTGTATCACTTCATAGACTAAACGATGAAATTAGACTTAATACTATCAATATTGTATCCTTTCCTAAACATGAAATAGTAACTAACTTAAACAGTAACCTGTGATCTGCTTATTGCAGCAAAATGAAAAACACAGTATTAGTTTCAACCTCATATTTGTATTGTGGGTTAAAAGTCTCCCAAATCGATCTGTTGTATTCGTATTCAGATGTATTCGATGTATACCATTTTTTGGTTTTTTCTTTAGATCGATATCAATATGACCTTCATCCTGGATTACATTTAAGAAGATGATGATGTAGATCGCATGTGGCAAGGGTTCACAGGATCGTGTATGTTAAGGCACGTCAAGACATGGTAGAAGCAAGCATGTTGACTCGTATTGTAGGCTATCGTGCAACCCACCCCCTATCACTACACGACACTACTACAAACCAATTTGTGTCATCAACGTTGAAAAAACGGAGCCTTGACGCTTGCTTGCGGGGTTTTTGATGATCCGAGCACATAAGCCTAAGAAAAGACAAGCCAAGAAAGAAGACAGAAAGGTGGGGCCTTCGTTTAATGCAGGGGCTGGAGTATGAATACATCTCTGGGTATGTCTCATTCAAATGTCTGCATCTCGCTGTATTCCAGGAATTGGTTGACAAGGTTTTCCCATTTCTGCAGAAGCAGAATACCAACTTATCCTGTATCCATTTTTAGTAACTGAACCATGAAATATTCTTGAGTACATTGTAAAACATCGAGCTTTTAAGTACATAAAAAAAGTAAAAAGTAAAGTTCCAAACCTAATCGGACAACAATATGAATTCAGAGATGCAGACAATGGAATTGAACTAAGTCATCACAGCGCATGCGTGAAACTTACGATTGGCAACGATTCCGTTATATTTTATGCATGTTAAAAACCCTACGCTACGATCGCAAAGGTGTCGTAGCGTGAGTATCTTAGCGAAATCGAAATCCTGCATCAAAACATCATTAAAACAGATTTACACAAAAGTTTCATCCACATTTCATCACGCTTTGGGATAAAACATTAGCTTCTTTCACGCATCATCGAATCTAATTTCAATGAAACAATTGAATCCGTCCTTTGGTTCGAGATCTCATCCATTCACATTAAAATATATCGCATTTCATTTATAGAGAATTACTAATCATATAATTATTGCATACCACATACCAGTCTGATATCTTCACAATCCATAATATGCAGACTTTGTAGTTAAAAAGAAAGAGCGTAATCGCGTGTTACAAGAAATTATTGACAGGGGCGACACGTATATTCGTCAATATTGCTGGCGTATAACAAAAAGTCGTATTGCTAGGTAGACAAGCATTTTGTCCCATATTCCTGCCTACTCAGAAAGCAGAAAAAGACAATCGTGAAAGGAAACCAAATTAGATTAGTTGCGATTAGATGCTACATCCGGATCAGATTTTCTTGACTTATCTTGGAGAAAAAATATTATGTTGAAAGCAAGCTGTGTAGTTTTGAAATTATAACGTTATTAGCGTTTTAACCATCCTCTTGGACTGTCACTAAACCAAAATTAATAGCCTTAACAAATACTCTTTCCACACTAGTTAACTTAATCACAGGGTCCAGTGTATCTATAGAGCTACTCGTTTTCTGTGCTCAGATCATATCAAAAGATCAAGATTATACTATGTATGTTGCCTGGAGTGGAACACCGTTTTCTCCTGTACTGCAGAGGGTAATGGTGCGGTTATATTATAAATTGTTCACATTACTTTCATTTATCAAACACTTTCAATTTGAGTATTTACCTTTTTTCAAATTTTCAAATGTAAGGTACATCTTAAAAAGAAAATATGATCTTCTACTTATTAATTTATTACCAAGTGCATTGACCTTGCTTGTTTGTGAGTTGTCATAACTAACCATATTTTCTCCGTAACACCATAAAATGGCTTGACAATTCCAACAACTGACAATCTCCAAATTGTAGGCTTGGTAATTCGTTTACTTTTGGCATAGAGCGATGAGATTGTAATTTGAGTAAAATAACGGTAATTAGAATACTTACTTAAAACTGGGGATGAGGATGTAAGGTTCAAAAGAATAACAAACATCAAACATAATATGGTGATAGACACTGTTAATCTCATCATCTAAAAAACAACAATTAATCTTTATTAGCCTTTTACAACTGAATCAGCTTCGAGTCATAGTTTTCCACTATCTCAACTTGACTAGACTACGTGCCCGAACATTTCCATATAGAAACATTCAACCTGAATTTTAGTGATTCACTGATCACTGAAAAATTAGTTTTGGAAGATTAGCGCAAAAGGAAGCAGAACACTGTCCTTCTAAGGTAGGGTTACCCTAACCCTAGTCATTTCGAACTGGAAATTTGCTTTAAAACTAAAACTTATTTTTAGTTTTGCCACAAATACAGTCACGCGTAGACAGTTAGTAAAAGGAGCATATTGTCTCAAAATTAGAAACTAAAAGAGCGCTGATATTGTCGCAAGCAAAAGAAAAGCATTCGATTTTTTATAGAAACTTTATCAAATTATGATCAATTTGTTTGCGTCAAGTCAAATCTATTTCTAGGCCTTATGGAGAATTACCGACTGATACCACCCACGATACAACTGAATAAAAACATCCATTTCCTCCCAATAATTATTGTGATTTCATTGTTCATTGGAGTCGAGAAGATATACCTCGTTTTTCACTTAATTGGTATGTTACTTTTTTCTGTTCTTTTATGACCTGAAGGTAACTTATCCGTATAGGTCTCGTAACTAAGGAACTGGTTTCGCAATATTCGACAGCTAATACATTTGACTGAAGTCTGTTTCAATGTGTCCGAACTAATTAATTTTATCAATCATACAATCTGTTATACCTGATCTCATCATACAATCTGCTATACCTGATCTCATCATACAATCTGCTATACCTGATCTAATCATACAATCTGTTATACCTGATCTCATCATACAATCTGCTATACCCGATCTCATCATACAATCTGTTATACCTGATCTTATCATACAATCTGTTATACCTGATCTAATCATACAATCTGCTATACCTGATCTAATCATACAATCTGCTATAAATGATATCAATATACAATCTGCTATATCTGATCTAATTATACAGCGTTATACAGTCTGTGATACCCGATCTCATCATACAATCTGTTATACCTGATCTTATCATACGATCTGTTATACCTGATCTTATCATATGATCTGTTATGCCTGATCGCATCATACAATTTGTTATACCCGATCACATCATACAATCTGTTATACCCGATCACATCATACAATCTGCTATACCTAACCCATCATACAACATCATACCATCTGCTATACCTAACCTAACATACATCATCATACTATCTCTTATACCTGATCTCATCACACAATCTCCTTTACCAGCCGAAAAGGAATCCAGGTAAGGCAGTGGTAGAATCATCTTGGAATATTATGATGAGCTCGAAAAAATATTTAAAGGTTCGCCATCAACTGGTGAAATGCCTTTCGGAATTGATACTGATATTGCAATGGATAGATCTGATTCTTTCAGTGCGGATATTTTTGAAGTTGACAGTCTGCACAAGAAGTTCACAGTGATAACGATGAACCAGTGTTGAAAAAGAGAACTGAGAATTCAGTACCGAAGCTGATTGATGACAAATGTCGACATATGGAAAACGACTATCGGCTGCTTAATGTGACCAGTTATTACTACAAGAAAGTTAACAAGACACAGAGGACGAAGAGAAAGCTTGCCAATGTTATTAGAGAATCTTATATCTGCATCAGCGAAGTCAATTGGTAAATTTACTGAAGACTTTCTGAGTATTGGCCAAGGCTTGACACAAGCAATCGGTTTACTTGCTCAATCACTTGCAATCACTAATAACAAACCCATTTTGAACGCGAATCGTCAAATTATGTAACACCATGCCATAACCTATCCTATCCCGATAATTCTATTCCGAATCTGTTTGAAAGAGCTAGATATGTTCCTCGGCATAGATTCGAGTTCCAGGTTGATCGATTCGGTAAGAATTGACCAGCGAGTTTTCAGTCTGCCATAGGCGTAGTCTATTGGGTTTCTAGCAGATCGCAACATGTTGTTAAACACCACCTGTTCGTCGGATATACATGCTGTTATACCTGATCTAATCATACAATCTGCTATAAATGATATCAATATACAATCTGTTATACCTGATCTTATCATACAATCTGTTTTACCTAACTCAACATACATTATCATACTATCTGTTATACCTAATCTCATCATACATCTGTTATACCTGATCTTATCATACAATCTGTTATACCTGATCTTATCATACAATCTGTTATACCCGATCTCATCATACGATCTGTTATACCTGATCACATCATACTATCTGTTATACATAATCTCATCATACATCATCATACGATCTGTTATACCTGATCTTATCATACAATCTGCTATACCTAACCCAACATACATCATCATACTTTCTGTTATACCTGATCTCATCATACAATCTGTTATATCTGATCACATCATACTATCTGTTATACCTGATCTTATCATACAACATTATACGATCTGTTATACCTAATCTCATCATACAACATTATACGATCTGTTATACCTAATCTCATCATACATCATCATACAATCTGTTATACCTGATCTTATCATACGGTTAGTTATACCTGATGTCATTTAAGCTATGGTATTCAACCAATGAGATATTCAATAACATAGTTTAAGTGCTTTGTAGCATATTTATACATTTTGTAGCCCAATTCGCCATTCATATGGACAAATATTCCTATGCTGCTTTAAAGCAGTAAAAGAAAGCTTGCCTTATCGCAAAAATTCATTTTAAAAAGTACTTAAATTTATAATGAATAACTGAAAAAATAACTAGGTGAAAAATGGCTTCGAGATATTAATGTTAAAATAATCATAAAGATATGAGCGAAAATAATGCGCTAACAAATTAAAGCAGACACTTCTTGCAAAGTTTACCACCATTAGATGATCCCCCTTAGAAAAGCAATTATCATTTAGAAATTATCCATGGTATGACGATTTAAAGCGGAAATTGCAATTAATTACTGCCGGGAGAAAAGTTACGATTGATGGATGTTTAAATTAGACCAGATCGGAAATTTGATTTAAATGAGATTTATTGCGTTTTTACGAATTATAAAGCAATTGACCAATTCACTTCTTGATTGGTTTCAAGCAAAAACTAAACACTGACCTCATTAAATGGGGGGTGGGGGGCGGGGGGCGTATATTGCCGTCACCCATTTCCGTCCGTCCGTCAACAATTGCTCGTAAACACTCTATAAGGCACAATTATTGACAGATTTTGACGAAACTTGATATGATTTTTGTTATCATCCAAGGATGAACCCTATTGAAAATCCGAAAAATCGAAAAATATTTCGTACGAGTTATTGCCCTTGTTCTTGAAAACGCGTTCAATTTTTAGCCCGTAAACACTATAGAAGACACAATTCCTGGCGGATTTAGATGAAACTTTGAATGTGTGTTAGTTATCATCCAAGGATGAACCCTATTGAAAATCAGAAAAATGGAAAAATAATTAGTATGAGTTATTGGCCTTGTTCTTAAAACGTGTTCAAGTTTTAGCGTAAACACTCTAGAAGCCCAATTCTTGACAGAGTTTGATGAAACTCGTTTATTTTAATCAGTACCGCCTCAAAAAGTTCAAACGAAATGTATGACTGAAGGTTGAATATTTCATACTGGTAATTGTTACTGTACTTCCAAATATTTTTTATCTAAAGTCGAAGCTGTCAGTAGGTGTATATTACCTTGCCTGGCAACCAATCTTAATATAATTAAAACTGCAATAGTCTGCTTTTACATCAAAATAAAAACAATATAATCGTCTTTTTTTCAGAAGGCGTGGGATTAGAATTCTTGAAGATTTTTATTCTTAATTGACACTCGCTGTTTTTATTCTGTTTTACATTCCGGAATACTCTCGGCAAATTTATCAAAACTTGTTATTTAATGGAATCTTAGATCTTATTTGTCGAAGGAGAAACCATACATTTATAAACTGATGTACTTAATATTCTTAAGCCTATGGTCTTCAACTTTTAATACAAAAACTAAATAAGCATTGTTTTATCATGACTGAAAAGGGTTCGACTGCATGTAGATATGTAGATGTAGGCCTATTTGAAAGTGGACTTCATTATCTACGAAAACATAGATACATAGATATTATTTGACATGGTCAAGTCTATTTAGCCAGTGAATTCAATGACATCCAGACACCAGAAACCTTTCTGGAATATTTATTGTCATGCTATTTTATGAAGTAATACTATACCCATTTCAAGAAACTTACATTCTCATTATTAATTAAGGAATGACTTGAACATTTTTTCAGTTTATCGTTGTATAAACAGAAAAAAACCTGTGTACACTGTATAAATCCGCGTCTATAATTAAATCAATTCGAATACATGTTTAAATATTTATCTAAAATAGCAACAATTTAAGGCACTAAATTGGCGCCTAATATTATAACATTTTTCCTAGAGAACAGCCATTTTAGTAGGTCAACTATTTATAGTCTACTGCATGAAAGTTGGCGGAGCGGCCACGTTGAAAGTTCAATTATTGAAAGACCAAAATTCATGATATTGTTGAAATTTGGTGTGTGCACTTTCGAGGGAATTGGAAAATACCTTTATCATTCAGTGAGGTGTCGATTTCGGCTCTGTTGACGTCCGAAGCAACGACATCGACGCCGTATAGTGGCCACGTCAATCAATGATAAAAGTAGTCCGTTAAGGCGTGGAGCTTACGTTTACATTCCGTTTACATAGATATAAACCGAATTAACGTGACCACTGTTATCCAATCAAATTGCGTGATACCATATAAACGGAATCATGATTTAATTATTTTTGATTATTATCATCATATTCTGTCCATAATGATATTGGACATTAAGGGGTATATTCTAATAATTGTCTTTACCACCTGATAGAACTCGATCTGACTTCCCTTTCCTTGAAATCATTAAACGCACTTTGTAATTCTCATGGTAACGTATTATTGTCGGTTACATCTGCATGTGCGAACTTTAATAACCATCTTGAATTGACGAAGATACGTTGTTGTTGGAAATATAAGGGAACTGATCTTATATTTTTTAATTCTGAAAATTTATATGGATGGTTTAATCGAGTTCTATCAACTGGTAAAGCTTAGACGTACAGCATAATGTACTTTTTAAGTATTATTATTTGGCTACTTCTTAGAAGTTTGCATAATTCTGCATTTAACACTAAACTGCTACTATATCAAATGCCCACGTTGCGTG
This sequence comes from Lottia gigantea, assembly GCF_000327385.1. Taxonomy (NCBI): domain Eukaryota; kingdom Metazoa; phylum Mollusca; class Gastropoda; family Lottiidae; genus Lottia; species Lottia gigantea. The sequence goes on from NW_008709379.1 coordinate 5,240,611, forward strand.
ACGCGAAAAATGGAATTAGTGACGAAATTACCCAAAAGACTATAAGCCTTAATATTGTACTTCTATTTTAGCAATAATTCCTAGTTTCAGAATAATCCCAGGGGCGGCATTACTTTGAATATTTAGATTGTTGTCAACTAAAACTGACATGTTTACTGGCAACCAACAATAAGTAACAGTAACACCTTAGAACCACTAATGGTAATGGGGGCAGTATCGTACTATCATATATGTCAACTCCATGTCCGTAGAATATTGGAATGAAATGAAAATTTAATGAATCCAGTGCAATGTTGTGACTGAAAAGAATGTGTTGAATCAGATTTATTGCTCAATAATTCAACCCTGCAGAAGTAACTTAGTGACGTATTTTATAGTAATTATATGACAAACAGATAGAAATGTCGAATACAATTCTGTAGAAATAAATGTTATAATGGTAAAGGGTAAATTTCTCCAATATCTAGACATTTTTATTAACATAACTACTGTAGACTTTAACATGATTGAAATTTTCACACACGTTATTTCTGTTGACATGTGAAATTCGATCCGAAGTTTCACCCGAATGACTACTACATAATGGAATTGAAGGCATTGTGTTCAAGGGTTCCCCATGAACATTACCAAACGTTAAAATCCACTACCTGCTCTGCACTGTTATGAATGGCAGCCATTATCTTCCGGATTATGTCCAGATTGTCACATGATCACATAATATACTGTATTGCATAAGAAATGTCAGAATCATCCTCAAAAGGGTCTAAGCCTATAAACTATCTTCAGTTCCCAATCACTTGACAAACAAACAAGATGTCGGAATGAAGAGTTTCCACGAAATCAACCATTTATTACTGAGTCAGATTTAGATTTACGGAAACTGTGTTTTAGAAGCGCCTAAAGAATGGTGTGTAGAAACAAAGAAAGGTCCACCGTTTTAATTCTAGACTTTTGTGCAGCAATGTGTTGTATGGATATATTCCATTGATTTGATTTGCTTGAAATGTTTTTGTAAAATGACGGCAGGTATTATGTTAACGTTACGGATGTATATCCAAATGGACATGAACAATTTAGCCTTATAGCAGCTGTAGACAGATGATAGCAGATGACACTTATATGACCTTCCCAAATGTAAAACTTGGTTTCAGGTTTTCTTTAAGATACAGATCGTGACCCAAGAAACATTGTAATTTATATACAATGTAATTTATCTATACAGTCAAGTAACCTAATTTCGTGGAAAAATATTATTCGTGGATTTCCGGAAAGGATTAATAAATTACATGAGCGACCTTGCGCGACCTCCGCATTAGTTTGTTTTGATAAACATGGGTTTTCTGTACAATATCAGCTAGTAGAATGAATCCAGTAGTTTCAAGGAAGGTAAAATGTATTAATGTATACTTTGACAAATACAAAATGGCGGATTTCACTTATTACCAAACGTAATCTCCTTATAATCTCAAGCTGTTATCGGAATTCCAAGTGCCGTCTGCTCAAATGTAGTCCAACGAATGAAGTCACGTGATCAACTAGCGGATTCGTGTCAGCAGAAAATTTTTATGGAACACAAAGTAGACCATATTCTTATGTTGTTTCATTGACTTTTAGCAATAAATCACGCTACGTATCGTATTATGTCAGTCACTATTTTTTTTTAAATCGTGGTTCTTTGAAGGAATTGTCACTAGTTATAATGAATTGATATAAAAGATAAATACTAAGAGAAGTTAATTATACCACCCGGTATCCATACAACGTGTTTTTCCAGACTTATTTATAGATCAAACATTTTACACGAAAATAGGTGACGCATTCTGCCGCCGTTGCCGAGATGGTTGCTCATGAAATATGGGTCAAAGTGAAGGATTCATAAAGAAAATCGAAATAAACCAATTTTAATTATTTTGTAGAAAAACTGAGGAAACATCTAAGACATAAAAAAAAATTCGTTTTTGGATCCTTATATCCACGAAAATAGGTTACACCACTGTAGTGGGTTTATTTTTTTAAAAATTCCACATGAAAAGACTTGGATTACAAATTCTGTTCCGTTTGTTTTTTAATTTAAAAAAGTATCATGTATATGAAATCAAATATATCTCTCGAAAATGAAAAACGAAAGCATTCTGTTTATGCACACATGCTGAAATATGCTCATAATGACTATATGTTGAGACAACCGCGATCCATCTAGAGCATTATTGTGCTGGTGAGATGTCATTGTGCCAAGACAAGAGTTAATTGAACCCATGGAGCAGAACATTTTCACAATGTCATGTTCTTACGAACTTCCGAAGCTTGTCATTGTGAAGATGGGAGCAGAAGAGTTAGAAGTGACATGAGCCTATATTGCAAACAACATTTCTATCAGATGGCAGCCAAGCTATATTACAAAATAATGCAGTTGATTATTATATGCGACATTGTGTATTTTGCTCAATCAGCTCAAGGTTGTCAAAAAACAGTTATTATAAAATACACAAGAATAAAACACTGTACTTAACCTTAGTATATATATTGAATATGCAGATATCTAGTTAATACGTTTAAGTGATAAGTTATGTCCCGAGAGGAAACTTATACAATTTACGAAGGCATATCATACAATATTGATTAATAATTTTAGTAATAATAATAATGGGTGTCGTAATGTATACTATCAGTCAAATGAACTGGAACATCTAATGTACTTAACATCTATTCCCTAAATGTTCTACCTGGTAAATCATTCATTAACAACCCATTTGTACCAAGTACTGTTCAACCAAGTGATACAAGTGAATGTGGTATATCAATTTTAATTTCATTACACAGAATTTTTCACACATTCGTTGAAATAAATCTGCGCATTTCGAAAGTAAAATAAATTTCAAATTTCTCAGCAAATAATGTAGTTATTCGTTGATGAAAACAAATCTCGATGGGTATATTTTGTGATACATTAGCCACCTTTCTTGTACCATGGAATGCAGCGATGTGATTGTACAGCAGCGAATACAGTAAATCAGAACCGATAGAGACTCTGAATATGTTGGCGTATTGTAACTTCTGTGGCTATTGCAGTCAAGGTATTAGTCGACGTTCATAATAACATTGTTAAAAAAAAATTGCAGGAATTTTTCATTTTAGATTTTCCAAATATGGCAATTTTTGGGGAATGTTGCAATTTTAAAACCATGTAAAAGTTTTTGTTTAATTCAAAATGTAAAGTCTCCATGATTTAAGTTTTCCTAGAAGTTTCCATTGCATGAGAAAATAGATCCGAAGTTTCAACCACATTGAATTGACAACAGCATAATATTTTGACATTGTGTTCCTAAACATAACCGGTGCAATTGTGGCTTAAGAGAAGGGGGTCTCTCATTGTTCAAGTACTGAAATCTTTTTTAATAGTAACTTTCTCGGAAGTTGTCCGTTTTAATTTTTTTTCACCATGACGCCTTTTCAAAATATCCACGTGAATCTGTGCACACTGCCATTTCAATTAATTTAACAATATTATTTTACACATGTGGTGGGTACGATTTGTTTAGTCGCCTTTTCTAATCATATTTCTCAAATGGATTAAATAGGACTCTTTTAAGGAGGGTTCTTTGAAATAGCGAACCCTGGTCTAAATATTACTGTATGGATAACATATTTGAGTAGAAAATATATATTCTATCTTGTAGTATGAAAGTAGTGCTTTGCGAAATTTTAAACACTTGTATAAAACATTCACGAGATCTAATTTATTGCAGTGAAAGATACAAATAGTTGTTAAGTATGGCTCCACTTCACATCAATGAAAGCGAAATAATAAGGTTTTACTTACGATTGTTTAATATTTTCCACTGTCTGGAGTTCCTCCAGAAATTGTCCAATATAATAGAAAGCAAACTGGTAAATGATGACGGTGATAGGTTGTCGTGGTGTTGTCGAGGATTGACTTATGACAATAATACCACGCAGAAGTAACCTACCCTTTATACTCTTAATAACAATAATTACCCTGGTTTGGTCTTCAGAGACAACACGCTTACAATTTAATCAGTTGCAGTTATTCCCTATATCATAAGCCATATGTTTGGTCATGAATTATGTGTGAAGATGTCGCCAGACTTAATAGATATGAAATGAAAAGTGTACAATAGAGGGGGTTTTATCAGATTGGTAACAACTATTGTATCCATCTGAACATATACAAAATGGAAGGCACGTTTTTACCTTCTTTCTTGCTCATTGACAAACAGCATTCAATTTCCGAAAGTTTCGAAATAATGACACCATAATCAGTATTGTTGACAACCAGCTCTTTTGATTGCTGAACAAATTTACAACCACCTTGTCCAATTACAATAAATTGATGTTTACGAGGTATTTGACCTTGCCTTTCTCTTTCAGGTGCTTTCTGTGAGTCAGAGTCTGACTTACTTACCGTTTCAATATTAATCATGTATTATATCTCTTTGAAAATCAATCGATATTATCGCCCATGTAATGTGTCTAAGAGTATTTTCAGAAATAGTTGGAACATGGAATCCATCTTTGATTTTGACCCTTAAAATTCCAAACTAAATTTCAATAGAAGAGTTTTTATTAATCCCGACCCTCAAATAAGATACCTGTGATAATTTAACCTCAAACTGAAGGAACTCGGTAAGATTTTCAAAATAAAGAACCTGTATTAAGTTGGGAGTTCATTACTGAATTATTTTCTGCAATATCAAACAGATTTGTGGCTAGGGGCCTATTTCATTAGATCGAAGGCATTAGATAACTCGATTCTTGCCAAAACCTCAAGTTAGTTGATCCCCAATTTGGATATCCTGTAGCACAAAACACATTGTTAAATATAAAGTATAACTATTTCAAGAGCAGAGACAGCCATGCGTCGAATTTCAGGTCAATTCGATGTTACTTTCCGTGGTTTCTAAGTAGCATTCTGTAATAGAGTACTCCTTTTTTTCAAATTTATGAAAGCTGTATACCAAACAGAAAGAAATGTGTCCCTGGACTTAACTAAAAGTTTTAACGCCAAAATTATTTATAATGTTATACGTACACCTCGTAAAGTTCGTTATGCTTTTGAATGCATTAATTTTTGTTAGTAACAAGTAATTTAATGTGAAATCCAGTGAAAATTCAAATATCTTTAACGCCCAGGGGGAGTCGTCTTGAGAGTGATTTTTCTGTAGAACAGTATAATAAATGTCATTCTACTACCATTTCCTGGCGATATTTTCATTATATATACCAAATCTTCAGAGACTTGGTGCCTGTTATTTGATGTACTATTATGCATAGTCGATGGTCAGTATTTTGATTTAATCATTTTAGGCCGAGAAAAAATCTACTTCAACTTTACTGATGGGGTTAATTTGTTTCGAATTTGCTGTGTTTTTGCCTCCCCCGTATTCGGATTGTTTGTTAGTATATCAATAAGAATCATCTTGGATTTCAAACTGGTAGTAACAGTGGCAAACTTAGAGGGGATTGGACCCCTCTCACATGATAAGGAAAAACACACATTTGGACAGAATGTTTCCTCTGACACAAGTAAAATCACCGAGACTCGGGATTTTCCTACCATACCAGACCTTAAAATTTAGAAAGATCAAGGTCAACGGCAACACGTTCGGATAAAGCACAATGATATAATACAATAAATAAGTCTAATTCTTGAGAAAGATAATCTTGAAAACATGTTGTTGGTTTGTAGCCTACGTCATAAATAAAAAGAATTGCATTTTAATCATCAAGGGATTTAATAGTTAACCGTTTTCCTTTACCCACATTCATGTGAAGATTCGGTAGTTGTGTTCCTGTTATATTGAATTATATGAAATGCTATAACCCAAGGACATAATCCAATAAATCGGATATGATCTGAAAATTATACTTGATTCTAATTATATGTCTCATAGACTAGAGAAAACACAACCTTTCAATTATTCCACTTACTTTGTCTTCAAAAATTCAATATCAAAAGATTCATGTTCAAATCTGCAATTTATTTTCTTAAGATACATCAAACAAGTCCATCATCTAATTGTAGATATATGTATATGCGTTCAATGTAATCAGTGAATGGCTGCATTTTTTCTGAAAACTATAGGGATGTTAGGTTTGGATGTTTGTCTTGGGGTTTCAAAGTTCCACCCTGCAACTATATTTTGTTTCCACGAAGCCACGAATTTTCTTTCTCCTTCGCGAATTTAATGACATTATAATATAAGATATATTTCAGCAAACTTGAGAAACGAGTAAACACTGTTGACAGCCTTGCAACAAAATAGAATTTCTTCAATGAGTATTATACTTTTCTGCCCATTTCAGATTGTGGCAATTTTATAAGAAAATAAAAACGTTTCTTCCAAATTCATCTATGGTTATACTGTATTTGTTATACATTGGAGGGGCCGGCTTGGATCGCCCGTCTTCAGTTGTTCAATCTGGAACAGACCAGTAGGACGTAAAATCCATTTTATTTTATTTGTTCTTTAGGCAACATTATTTCATAATGGAAAGTGGTATCAGGTGTGTCTAGAAGAGTAAGCATGC
>NW_008709379.1:5247209-5349598 GCF_000327385.1 Lottia gigantea
TCTATATATCGTACTCACAATTGCTAAATGCCATTCAAAGACTTTATTCGTCATCAATATGGAGATGTGGCAAATCAACTCATAGACAAGCTTGAAAAGAGTGAGGGTAAACTAATCCAAACATGTAATAATTTAACATTTTTATTGAGATGCAATAAACTTATTCCTAAGGGGTTATCCCTCTGTTCGCCAGTTATCAATAAACCATTTATCTCTTGTGTGTTCTTAATAATAAGCATTAATGTATATATAGTTTGCCCATCACTTCTTCTCATTATGTGTCTGAGGATGACGGGGGAAACACGTCGAAACGTTGCATTAAACTTTAACCAGTGATTGTTGTTCCATAAAGCTGTGTCTATATATCGTACTCACAATTGCTAAATGCCATTCAAAGACTTTATCTGTTTCCATGTTAAAACACCAAATTCAACCTTCTATAACTTTTTCCAGAAATCTCGTTAAAAACCTTTCAACATGTCACATGAAAGCCTGGACTATACCTAGTTTCTGGACAAAAATTCAATATATCATGACCATGAAAATCTTGAACAAGTCAAACTGAATGTAGACCACTACCGGATATCAACACACAGTTGACTTGGACTGCTCACAAAACCACTAGCCTATTTTAGAGTTATCCATGAAGAAGTATTTCATAATGAAGGGTGGTACCAAGTGATCAGAAGAGTAAGCATGGAGGAAAGAGAAGAGTTATAATTCCTATTTTCATGCCAAAATCGTGTTATAGAAAAGTTTGGTGCTGTAATTGGTTTGTCTGGTTTAATCCTCTGGCATACAAAAGATGTCTTATCAATTTTAAACATGTGTGCTACAGGCTGTGATCCCGCGACAGATCAATATAGAAAAACAATAGGCTAAGGCTGCTGTTGTTTGCAGCATTTACTTTTATTGCACACTGCATGGCGTTGTCATTAGCCCAAAACCGGATGCAGGAAAGTAAGACGTAAAAACACCATTATTTGCATTTGTCTGATCAGACCAAAGCAAAACCCATTCATTACCCTGGCGATGTGAACCTTAAAGATAGCTTGCCAGGCAAGGTAACATACGCCCACTATCAGTTGTCAGAAGCATACCAAGTTTCATCAAGATCAGATAAAAGCTGTAGCCTTTATCGAGCATTCAACAAATGTGGACTGACGGACGGACAGGGGCGACGCAATACACGCCCACATTTCCATGTGGGCGTATAAAACATTATGAGATGGCGAAACCCAAAGTTTGAACTCTTGGTTCTTGCTGTTCCTCACAACCAGACAACATCTTCCCCACCCTTGACTGCAATTGACACCTTTCTTGTATCGTAGAAGTTTGTATCTGTAAGTGCTTAGATTGCAGTCAAGGTATGAAATAAATAAACCATGCATTGAGACTCACCTTTTTTTGTTTTCCCTCCATCATTCACATTGGCATCAAACTTTGTGACTTCAGTCACTTTCCTTTTCACATTAGTATTTTTACTATTATTATAGTATATTGTTGTCATGACGTAACCTTTACCAGTTCGACTTAGCAGCTCTTTTTTTTAAAACATATCTCTGTGGTTATAGCATGGAGGAGTAGTATTAGTAGTTGAATTAAACTGTGAGTGTGATTCCCTAAAAAGTCTGTAACAGGTTTTTACTAAATGCCACGTAGCTGTAGAGGTGTGTTTCCAATCCTTTCACACAGCCCCCTTATCGATCAACGCATTTTATGAATGGGAAGGGGAAAAGGGTAGGGAAGATGCTGCCTGGTTGTGAGGAACAGCAAGAACCAAGAGTTCAAACTTTTGGTAGCTATTTAGATTTAAATCTCCCGCTGTGTCGTCACCTTGATATGTCATGGTTACTATTCAAGGCAGATAATGGGAAGACGCCTTCGATCACAAAACAACAAAAAGTGTCCATTGAATAATAACGATTATATTTATTAAAAATCAAAAATATCAATTCATAGACGGCATTATTATAAACTAGCACGGTGTACACTAAAAATAAAGAAACAAATTGTGATTTGACCAAATGAAAGCTTCGAAAAATATTCTTTTTTTGATGTAAATTGAATTTTACACCCACCGGGCACCTCAATACGTCGAGTGGGTTTATCGACTATTTTTCAGTGTGAAATTTAAAACATTCTCCCAATATTACAATGAATGTGTTTTGTTTTCTTTCTTAAAGACTGTTGTGTTTCGATGACTCTATGGACACATTTTGTAATGTCAGTGGATTATTTTATTCTGTGTTTTCATTAGGTTAAGTTTATTAGAGTTATTGCCCTTCATTTACGATTCAGAGCTTGAATATATTTTTATTATAGTCTTTTGAAAATATGAACAAATAATAATTGAAGTACGAAGTACCATGAATACTTCATGAACAAGTAAAAGGACGAACGTTGAAAAACTGAAAAAATACCTGGAAGATATTGTCATCAGATTGTTCTAGGCATTTGCAATTGTTTTTATTATAGCGCTTTCACTGGACCAATAATTGGTGGAATTATATCTTCTTAATGGCAACTACTTTGTGTTCTGTCTTGTATTTTCTTGTGGTTAGACTATGTGATTAACCCTGGTTAAGGAAACACCATGAAATAAGGAAAATAAAATGGATTTTGTTGATGCATGATCCAATACATTCATAATATGCAGGAATCATTGGAAATTTGCTATGGTGTAGACAGTCAACGTCTGTTGTTCTTTTCCTACATTTTCAGAGTTTTCTGTTGATTTTATATCAGTGTGCCAGTAACCACGGTTTTTTGTGATCCTATTGAAAAACTTGTGAAGATAATTAAAACATCTGCGGAGGAATGAACATAATTAAATGATTTGTATCAAGTAAACCATGTGTTTATAGTTGTTTTAGTGAGTTTAAGACCAGTTGCTTTAAGACAAGTGGGCAGTATCATGTTTATAATTGCTTTTCAGAATTAAAATAAATATTCAAAATAAAATGTCTCGGAATGGCGTCGGCGTCACTTCATACACAGCAAATGGCGAAATATTTTATTATTTTATAAATGAAATAAAAATCTTCTGTGGTGGTGTCTTTGTGCCATGCTCTTAAGTTTTACCAACAAGCGCGACAATGATACAGTTTACTATCATACATCAATCAACTCCATATAAACATCTTCGTGATAAGAATTGTCACCTTTTGGTGCATTATCTTCGGATAAATTGGCCTCGTTATGTTGATTGTTAGTTATTCCTCTTTGAATTTTGCTATTTGATTGGTTTTCAACGTTTAGGCTATTTTCACTCACTTCATTCACTTCATGTATAACAACAAGTGGTAAAGTTTTATTATTGTCTGGTTCCTGTGTTATATTTGTCTCAGAATGTGGTACTTCCGGTTCTAATATCGACACTTCCTGTTCAAGTTTAGTTACTTCAGTTATCACAATTACGTTATTTTGTAAGCTTTTGTCATTAGACGCCTCTGCACTGGTATTATCTATTGAATCTGCGTTTAAAGTTAGTGAAGATTTGCTGATGTCGGCCATGGAACTGGCTTCTGATGACATGCTGTTACTCTTTTTCTTTCTTCTTCGAGGCTGCCATTTACATACCATACTATCGTTAGCTTCCGACATATCCAGTCTACCCTCTAACCAATAGGTCTCCATTGTTCCCTTTCCCTGAATACGTATAATAAAATATATAGCTGAACTTTCTATTCTTTGATGTCAGTCAACAATTTAATCATTAAGTTCAAGACAATTTACCTTCCTTGAGCGCACCAGCTTTGGGAAAATTCTGTGGATTTCGATTTATGCAATGGCATTCATTAGTACTCGACAGTTTCCGATAAGCTGTATCAGTCTTGGTAATGAATGGTAAATTTTGCTGTTTCTTCTTGTGCGAGACTTAATTTAGGGTATCTAAGGGATAATTCTGACATTTACATGCATTTAATTCTAACAGTAAACCAATGATACATATTATTATCAGTTTGAATAAATCTCTTACAACCTATTTCTTTTTATTGACTTTGTTTACAAATGTTTGAAGATCTGAACGTGATTAAGTGACGATCTGGACATATAAAAACTATAGTAATAGTAATAATGGCCACAATTCATTACCGTGATATGTTGCAGATCGCTAGCAGACCAATCGTGGTAGACCGTTTGAAGCCATGGCCGTCGATTTTATTTTTATCTTAGTAAGCACCCATTATGGAATACAGCCGAGTAAATATTTTGCACACAACAGAGCTTATTAGCGCAAAATTGAAAGCGCAGTTAAGCTCTAATATTAACATTGGTAAACACAAAGTGTACCTGTGTCACACTAATTTGTAGACACTATTTCGAATGCAGATTATCAGATGACATGGAGAGTTTTCTGTTACATTCTTCTTACATAAATTAAATTACTGATTCATATCACCTACCTTGATATTTATTTCACCTCGAGAAATAATATTATATTTACCAGTTAAAACTAACATATCCCTCGTGTCTTTACTCAAATGTATCTTTAATGCTGAAAAATATCATATTTACTGAATATCAGAAATATTAATACAGAACCTAAAAAATCATGTTGTTACTCAGAGTTTCACGCTATGCGATCTTCAGACATCCTGCATCCCTACTGAAGTTGGACAAGTAAAACTTATTCTCATGTCTACATTTGAGACAAGTTCGGAACATTTGTTTAAAAGAAGTTTGCTTAGGGGCATTAATGAAGGAAAGCTTGTCATTTAAACACCGGTTACATCGTTTGGTTTTATTTTTGCGGGCTTTAGCTCTGCTATCAATGGACCAGGATATTTTGTAATTCATATTTTTCATTTTAAGAGTTAGGTGCTATTTTCATATTTTTAATGTTAACGACTGTATATGGTTGTAAAATCTTTGTTTAAACGTGTTTTCAGTCAGTCCCAGGTATTAGGTTTTACGATAATATTCGTATTTTTTACAATGTTGTTGCATTTTTGGTCATGAGATGTTGCGACATAATTGGTTTTGACGCCACGGGTCAATAAGTCGCCAAGAAATTGGACGCTGGGTCAAAGACAAAACATTCTGGCTAATTTTGAAACTACACGTACACCATTTGCCTTAAATATGAATTTTATTATTTTAAAGATCTTCATAATACATTGTAGTTATTTATTATAATATTTATTCCATTTTTTTTAAATCAATAGCACTAACCCAAAAGCTTTTCATCGAAAAATCATTGTATTAGAACTACACTAAGTTCTCATCAATTTAGATGATCGCACGAAATTTCATTAAAATCGGTTGAAAACTGTAGTGTCTATTGATCTCACAGACAAATTTTGACGCGTTTTAATGTAGTCAAGTGAAATAACTCAAAAACCGTTCATCAAAAATTCTTCAAATTCGAACTTGACCAAGATCTAATAAAATAAAGCAAAACACAAAATTTGATTTAAATCGAATGAAATCTGTATTCTCTGTAATCTCTATTGCGCTCACAAACAAACAAGATTTCACTACACCAAATTTCAGTAAAATCAAAAAGAAACTTTAGTCTCTATAGTGCTCACAAGAAATTTTGACGGACATGGGCAACGGCAATATACATACACATTTCCATGGTCGTATTTTCTATGGCCGAGACGCACTATCGCGGCGGTAATACTCATTGCTTAGGTTATTGTAAGAGATGGTAATTAGACAATCGGCCCTTGATGCTTACATCAATCATATACACTGTACATTTCAGTATAAAAGACCACGTGATCATAAACCAATTATCATTCAAAATCATTAGAAATCGTCTTCGGTATTGCCACAAGATAATCACTTATTTTGAGAGTCTTCCTCGCTTTGTTTTTGCAAACCGGAAATATTATTGATTTTTGAATCAACTAAACATTGTTTTCTATTTTCATCATGTATTATTCCATCATCGCTAATGAAACCCTTTATTTCAATGAAATCTTTGTTTATTCGAAGATCTCCGAACAAAGTGTGTTCTACTTACGAAGTCCGTTTGATTCCATTCTAGAAGCTGTATTGACTGTATCACCAAATAAACAATATCTTGGCATTTTTATACCGACAACACCTGCAACACAAGGTCCTGGAAATACAATGAAACAGAAGATCAGAGGATCATCGTCATTGGGTAAAGCTTAACAGAAATTTTTTCATACATTAAATGTTTGTATATGCACACTCTACTAAATGATTTGAAATGCAGATTCAGATCTCGAAGTCCACTTATTACTAGTGTCATACGGTTCATAAAGGCAAAACAGCAAACGTTAAGATATTATTCATCGAAATGTGTCAATTTGTAACTTTTTTTTTATCTCATCAATCTATGGAACATACCAACTTAATAGAAACAATAGTAATGAAAATATAATTATACCTGCTTTTGAAACAATTATAACTTTGCAGTCACAATCAATTTGTACTTATTGGCGGATTGACAAACAGCGAAGCATCGCCTATTTCAAACTCGTTGCAGATCTATAATCAAGTCTTTACAAAGTATCATCAAAATTCGATAAAACTTGTGCTTTTATATTGTTACAACGAAGTTGTCGACGAAATAAGTCAACATTTTCGCGTGGGTGTATATAAAATATGAAAATATTACATATAATAAAATATCATCAAATAGATATAAAAAATAAATATGAAATTTCTGCTTAACATTTAGTTTTAAATGTAATGCCGTTATCATTTGCTATATAACAACGCTTCAAAACTGTGAAGTATTCAATGTTTTCCCACACATAATTCTAATGCAGTTTACAATCAATAGTTTTAAGGAGGTGCTAATTTGATTCTATTAATAATAAACAACAAAAAGACAATATGTTGAAAAATACGTGAACTAAAGAGGAAATAATTATGTCAATTAGAAATAACCTTCACATAAATACTAAATGACCCCATAAACTAACCGAATGAAAACTGCAGCAAGCTTTGAACAATGAAACTAGTGTAGTGATGTCATGGTGTGGTATAACCAATAGAGATTATAGAAGCTACCCTTGCACGAGAAAGTCACATTCGCTGACATGTGCCTTTTAAAAAAACCTGCATTCAACCGGAAGTGTGGTGGTAACATTCACCTGGTTCTGATCGGATTAATACAGTACCGTAAAATTGTTTCAGTTTGAAAGGTGGCAAGAGGTCGTGGTCAAATTCCCTAATAATGGCAAATCCGAAAGTTATATATTTCTACCTGTTACAAATGACAAGCTTTCGTGTAATAATGAGCTGTTCCGAAGAACAGAAGATCTTCATTCTTCATGTAAACCTAGGGTTTCTGTTGTTGGAATGTTGCGATTCTCAAATCCTTATGATATTTGATTAGTCATTGATTATTATCAGTGCAGTGATCAGTTTTCTTGGTAGTATATGTTAAGTATCATCATTAAGTTACCAAGTTTTTGACAAGCCCTAAGATGTCATGTTGGACTATCTAAAGAAAAACATGGGAAAGGCGTTACAGGAAATAGAATTGTGACATGGCAAGGGATCGGTGGAAGAAATATGCTATTTTCGCTTAGAATAACGGCTTAGAGTCCTCTCAGACCACAGCCAGAAATATCTATCTAAGTATATGAATACTGTTAATTTTGCACATTTATCTCTGTGGACTTATATTATGTAAATCCACGTCCATTTGTTTAATCTTTCAAACATATTCGTGGACGCAATCAATAGCTGATTCAACCTTATATGTGTATATAATACATTAATAAAGGACAATTTCGAATTGAGCATTCCATGAAAGTTTGAAACACTTTTCTTTGTGCTCGTTTGATTAAGATCAAAACAGTGCCATAATAAGCATGACGGCAGTTTTCTTACATTAAAGATAATGAATTAACCTTATAATTATATTGATCATTAAATGTATAAATCTATAATATTGCAAAATTTAATAGAAATGTGTCTGAACTTGCTGAGCTTAAAGTAGAACTATCTTTTTTGCCTCCAACTACAATAAAGACTTGTACCTAGAAATAGTTATCGATGGACATGAATCTACTAATAAAGTCTTTATATTGAAAATTCTAAACCGAAACTTTTAAAACAAGAAAAAAATCACTTCAGAAATTCAATCAGGAATTACAAAGATAAGGGTCCATGCGAACCAAAGTCTCAGTTCAATTCTTTCAACTTCCATTTCAATTCTTTCTTAAAGTATAGCAACAGACAATTATTTTTTTTCTCAATGAGGTTGCATATGAAACTTTAATAGATAGGTGTAAATTGATATGAAAATTTGTCACTCGGTTTTCAAGAAATCGTCATTATGAAAGTCCTTTCCACCTGAAAGATCTAAAAAGCTGGCATGAGAATATCCGGTTACTCGCGAAAGAGACGCCCTACGTCATTGGTGGAAGCCTATCCCATTTTATATTGAAATATAATCATGAAGTGAAGTGAAGTGACAATAGAATATAAACTTTCACACCAACCTCAAAACAAGAAAAGATAATATCAATATCAATAACCCAAATTTATCAAGTTATTAAATCTCACAGCTCTAATATCAAGGGCAAAACATTGTTAAGAGTGAAATCGTTGAAAATTAAAACTTGACCAAGATCTCATTAATATAAATAAAAAGACGTAAAACTCAATTCATTTTATTTCATTCATCATAAAAATGACATGAAATCTGTAGTCTCTATTGTGTGAACAAATTTTGAAGCATTTTATCTAAGGATAATAACTCAAAAACAGTTCATCGAAAAATCGTCATATTCAAACTTGACCAATATCTCATCAATATACATCATCGCATCAAGTTTCATTAAAATCAGTTGAAAACTGTAAACTCTATTGTCTTCACAAACAAATTTTGACGCGTTTTTCCAAAGTCAAGTACAATAACTCAAAAACCGTTCATCGAAATATCGTCAAATTTGAACTTGACCAAGATCTCAGCAATATACATCATCACATTAAGTTTCATTAAAATCAGATAAAAACTGTCGTCTATATTAGTGTTCACAAGAAATGTTGACGGACCGGTGGACAGGGGCGACGGCAATATAATAATAAATATCAATATCATACCTGTATGAATACCAATTCTCATTTGCAAACAGTTATGTTCTATTGGTATAGGTACTTTGACTTGTTTTACTGCTGTTAGTAAATCTATAGACATTGTTGCTATCTCTTCTGCATGCTGGAAAGTTATCAAATTAATCAAATTTAATTATTGTTACACTTTCTGACAAACAGGGGGAATGTAACAAGTTATAAGATTAACTCAATAAGGAAAGGGGGGATGTAACGTGTTATGAGATAAACTCAATATGGAAAGGGGGAATGTAACAAGTTTTAAAATAAATTCAATAAGGAAAGGGGGAATGTAACGTGTTATAAGATAAACTCAATAAGGAAAGGGGGGTATGTAACGAGTTATAAGATAAACCCAATAAGGAAAGGGGGAATGTAACGTGTTATAAGATAAATTCAATAAGGAAAGGGGGAATGTAACGAGTTATAAGATAAACTCAATAAGGAAAGGGGGAATGTAACGTGTTATAAGATAAACTCAATAAGGAAAGGGGGAATGTAATGAGTTATAAGATAAACTCAATAAGGAAAGGGGGAATGTAACGAGTTATATTAAGATGAACTCAATGAGGAAAGGGGGAATGTAAAGAGTTATAAGATAAACTCAATAAGGAAAGGGGGAATATAACAAGTTATAAGATAAACTCAATAAGGAAAGGGGGAATGTAACGTGTTATAAGCTAAACTCAATAATTAAAAGGGGAATGTAACGGGTTATAAGATAAACTCAATAAGGAAAGGGGGAATGTAACGAGTTATAAGATAAACTCAATAAGGAAAGGGGGGATGTAACGAGTTATATTAAGATAAACTCAATGAGGAAAGGTGGAATGTAAAGAGTTATAAGATAAACTCAATAAGGAAAGGGGTAATATAACAAGTTATAAGATAAACTCAATAAGGAAAGGGGGAATGTAACGTGTTATAAGATAAACTCAATAATTAAAAGGGGGATGTAACGGGTTATAAGATAAACTCAATAAGGGAAAGGGGGAATGTAACGAGTTATAAGATAAACTCAATAAGGAAAGGGGGAATGTAACGAGTTATATTAAGATAAACTCAATGAGGACAGGGGGAATGTAAAGAGTTATAAGATAAACTCAATAAGGAAAGGGGGAATATAACAAGTTATAAGATAAACTCAATAAGGAAAGGGGGAATGTAACGTGTTATAAGATAAACTCAATAATTAAAAGGGGGATGTAACGGGTTATAAGATAAACTCAATAAGGAAAGGGGGAATGTAACGGGTTATAAGATAAACTCAATAAGGAAAGGGATAATGTAACAAGTAATACGATAAACCCATTAAGGAAAGGGTGAATGTAACGAGTTATAAGATAAATTCAAGAAGGAAAGGTAAAATATAACGAGTTATAAGATAAATTCAAGAAGGAAAGGTAAAATATAACGAGTTATAAGATAAATTCAAGAAGGAAAGATAAATTCAAGAAGGAAAGGTAAAATATAACGAGTTGTAAGATAAATTCAAGAAGGAAAGGTAAAATATAACGAGTTGTAAGATAAATTCAAGAAGGAAAGGTAAAATATAACGAGTTGTAAGATAAATTCAAGAAGGAAAGGTAAAATGTAACGAGTTATAAGATAAATTCAAGAAGGAAATGGCGAATATGTGGAACTGTTTACACAAAAAGGAAAGGAAGGGAAATCTAACGAGTTATAAGATAAACTCAACAAGGAATGGTGGAATGTAGCGAGTTATAAGATAAATTCAATAAGGAAAGGGGGGATGTAACAAGTTATAAGATAAACCCAACAAGGAATGCTACAGTTATAAGATAAATTCAACAAGGAATGGTGGAATGTAGCGAGTTATAAGATAAATTCAATAAGGAAAGGGGGGATGTAACAAGTTATAAGATAAACCCAACAAGGAATGCTACAGTTATAAGATAAATTCAACAAGGAATGGTGGAATGTAGCGAGTTATAAGATAAATTCAATAAGGAAAGGGGGGATGTAACAAGTTATAAGATAAACCCAACAAGGAATGCTACAGTTATAAGATAAATTCAACAAGGAATGGTGGAATGTAGCGAGTTATAAGATAAATTCAAGAAGGAAAGGGGGAATGTATCAAGCTGTATACACAGAAAAGGAGGGAAGGGAAATCTAACGATTTATAAGATAAATTCGGGAAAGGGAAAATGCTACGAGTAATCAGATTAATTCAAGAAGGAAAGGGAGAATGTAAAGAGCTGTATATACAATAAAAGAAGGGAAGGGGAAATTAATGATTTGCATATACAATAAAGAAGGGAAAGAGGAATGTAAAGAGTTGTATATACAATACAAGAAGGGGAAATTAATGGTTTGCACATACAATAAAGAGGGGAAGGGTGGATGTAACGAGTTGTATTTACAATAAAGATCGCAAGGGGATATTACGAGTTGTATATACAATAAAGATCGCAAGGGGATGTTACGAGGTGTATATGCAATAAAGAAGGCAAGGGGAAATGAATCTAGTTGCATATACAATAAAAGAAGGGAAGGGAGGATGTAACGAGTAATTATATTTAATTCAGAAATTAAAATGTGGAGAAAGCTGACCTTATCACCATTACGCTCTGGAAGACCACTAGCTACCATGTAAGCATCACCGATTGTTTCAATTTTATATACATCATATGTGTCTATTCTAGCATCAAACGTAGAATATAACATATTTAATAATTCCACTATTTGCATAGGCGTACTCTCGGCTGATATCGTTGTAAACCCTACAATATCACTAAAATAGATGGTAACATTGTCAAATGATTCGGCTCCTACTGTTTTGTTACTTTTCAATTGGTCGGCCACAGATTTAGGTAACATTTGATATAGAAGGTTATCTGTTAACTTTTTCTCTTTATTCAGCTCAGAGGTTTTCCTTTCTAAATGAGATGAATAATGAAAAATCCAATCCCCCATTCGCTTCACTCTCAGAGAAACGTTAATTGCTACCCCAATTAGTATTAAGCATAGCGCAGACTGAACAACTAAACGTCTAGTCAAATCACCCAAATAAGTATTAATTCGGTCCGATATGGCACTTTCCAAAATCTCCTGAACATCTTCAAGTTTCCTGAACAAATCTTTATGTGAGGAATAATATTCCGAGAGGTTTATTTTCAGATTTTCATCTGTCATATTTACATATATAGACTTAAACTTGGAACGAGAAAGGCTTGAATCTTCATAAAAGGTTTTCTCAAAAATTGAATAGCATTCTTCAAATAGATCAAAAAACGTCAAAATTTCATCATGGGACAATATGATTGAATGGTTAGTCCAATCCTGAGAAGAATTAAACACAAGTTGGTGATTGGTGAGTAAGATCATGTTATTAGAAAGTCGAACTGTTAATTCCTGTATTAAATGAAAAGATGTTATCCATGACCAATGTGGATTGTAACCGTCAGATATACACAACATTAAATGATCAAGGATGGCTACATAATTTGACTGAAACATCTTCAGGTCTTCCAACAACAGGTCAACTTGTTCCAATTTATCCATTAGAATTTGACAACGTTTAATATTTTTGGAAGCATTAAAAACAGTAATGCAACTGTTGATTTCTAAAAACTGGAACTCTGTGGAATTCAGCGAGGAATTACTATTGGTGATATTATAATGAGAGGCAAAGTGGTGATCTCGGGTGGTAAGTAATTGGTGTAAGAAATGAGCTCCAAACATCATATTTTCTGTGCATCTTGCGTTGTCAGTGGAAGAGTCCATGGATATACCATCAACAGTAATATCCCAAATAATGATTAATACCATAACAATAGAAGACACAATACAGTTTAACATAATCTTATTTACGTTATACCTATTTCCCTGCCACGATGCCAGTTCCAAATCATTCTCTTTATTACCCATGTGAATGAATTTGCCATTTTTGAAAAGATATGGTACACGACCGTCATTGTCCTCTGCGTGTACATTTGTGGACGAATTATTGTTAATAAATTGTGGTTTTAATTCGTTTTGATTACTATCGGCAACTTTATTTTGAAATAAACCTAGACGTTTCCCCAACACTCTAAGTCGATCCATCATTGACAATCCATTTCAAGAATCCACGTGCAAAATTACACATTTTCCTTGTGAAAAAGGTCTTTGAAGTTAGACATGTACTCAAAAACTCGAAACACACAACGACAAGATGAACTTTTCATCAGTAAAGATTGTGAAAATAATAATTAAAACGATATTCACACTTTGCAAAACCGCCTTTCACATAACAACTCGAAGTAAACGTTAGTTCCAAGTAAAAATCTATATTATTATCGACATATATTGAACTAAACATTAATTAAATTCCGATTTAACATGAACGAAGAGTTTCAGGCGCTCGTTTCTGTGCTTTTAATGAATTTCCGCAATAAATTGACCTAACGATAGTCACGGAAGAAAATGTAAATCCTATGCCTTGAGAGTCATATTTTGAGAACTACCAACTTTCCAGCAAAATCAATCATCACAAAGACAATAATATTGATTCCTTACAAATCATACTCTTTCAGTCATTGTCAGCATCGCTGCTTGCCGTAAAAAATGTTTTTACCTTGCTAGTTCAAGTAGCACCGTCATTACATTTAATCATCCATGATACATCGATCATATAATTTAAAAATCAATCACCATTAGCTGACTTCAGATATCATTATATATTAGAGAGATTCTATTTGACAATACATAGTGATTTCAATTGCCATAACATAACATTATATTAGATAGATTCTATTTGATAATACATAGTGATTTCAATTGCCATAACATAACATTATATTAGATAGATTCTATTTGACAATATTTAGTGATTTCAGTTGCCATAACATAACTTTATATTATAGAGAGATTCTATTTGACACTATATAGTATTTTCAATTATCATTTCCTAACTTTATATTAGAGAGATTCTATTTGACAAAGTGTAAAGATTCCAATTGTCATTACCTAATAGATTTCGGGGAAGGGAGGGTTGATTCTATTTGACACTATATAGTGATTTCAATTGTCATTACCTATTAGAGTGATTCTATTTGACACTATATAGTGATTTCAATTGTCATTACCTAGCTTAATATTAGAGAGATTCTATTTGACAATATATAGTGATTTCAATTATCATTACCTAACTTAATATTAGAGAGATTCTATTTGACAATATATAGTGATTTCAATTGTCATTACCTAACTTTATATTAGAGAGATTCTATTTGACAATACATAGTGATTTCAGTTGTCATTACCTAACTTTATATTAGAGAGATCCTATTTGTCAACATATAGTGATTTTATTTATATTTACATAACTTTATATTAGAGAGATTCTATTTAACAATACATATTGATTTCAATTGCCATAACATAACTTTATATTATAGAGAGATTCTATTTGACTATCTATAGTATTTTCAATTATCATTTCCTAACTTTATATTAGAGAGATTCTTTTTGACAATAAATAGTGATTTCAGTTGTCATTACCTAACTTTATATTAGAGAGATTCTATTTGACTATCTATAGTATTTTCAATTATCATTTCCTAACTTTATATTAGAGAGATTCTATTTGACAATATTTAGTGATTTCAATTATCATTTCCTAACTTTATATTAGAGATTCTATTTGACAATGTGTAAAGATTCCAATTGTCATTACCTATTAGAGTGATTCTATTTGACACTATATAGTGATTTCAATTGTCATTACCTAACTTAATATTAGAGAAATTCTATTTGACAATATATAGTGATTTCAATTGTCATTACCTATTAGAGTGATTCTATTTGACACTATATAGTGATTTCAATTGTCATTACCTAACTTAATATTAGAGAGATTCTATTTGACACTATATAGTGATTTCAATTGTCATTACCTAACTTAATATTAGAAAGATTCTATTTGACAGTATATAGTGATTTCGATTATCATTTCTTAACTTTTTATTATAGAGATTCTATTTGACAATATATAGGCCTAGTGATTTTATTTATCATTACATAATATATTATTACAGAGATTCTATATTTGACAATATGTATAGAGATATCAATTATCATTCCCTCACTTTATAATAGAGAGATTCTATTTATAGAGAGATTCTTTTTGACAATCTGACTTTATAATAGAGAGATTCTATTTGACAATATATAGTGATTTCTATTATCATTACCTAACTTTATAATAGAGAGATTCTATTTGACTATCTATAGTATTTTCAATAATCATTACCTAACTTTATAATAGAGAGATTCTATTTATAGGTGGGTTCTATTTGACAATCCGATTTTATAATAGAGAGATTCTATTTATAGAGAGATTCTATTTGACAATCTAGCTTTAAAATAGAGAGAAGAGATTCTACTTGACAATATATAGTGATTTCAGTTATCATTACCTAACTTTATATTAGAGAGATTCTATTTATAGAGAGATTCTATTTGACAATCTAGCTTTAAAATAGAGAGAAGAGATTCTACTTGACAATATATAGTGATTTCAGTTATCATTACCTAACTTTATATTAGAGAGATTCTATTTATAGAGAGATTCTATTTATAGAGAGATTCTATTTGACAATCTGACTTTATAATAGAGAGATTCAATACATAGTGATTTCAATTGTCATTACCTAGCTTTATATTAGAGAGATTCTATTTGACAATAGTGATTTCAATTGCCATAACATAACATTATATTAGATAGATTCTATTTCATAATATTTAGTGATTTCAATTGTCGTTACCTAACTTAATATTATAGAGATCCTATTTGAAAATATATAGTGATTTCAATTATCATTACAGATTTAACTTAATATTATAGAGATCCTATTTGAAAATATATAGTGATTTCAATTATCATTACAGACCGACTCTCTGAACTACACTTTCGCTCCTTAAAAAATGTAAACTTTCCTTTGGCATAATTTAAATAAAATGTAAACTCTGCTTTGGTGTAATTTTTAAAAGCAAGTCATGGTGGAGGACATTATTTCAGTTTTGAGATTATGAACAGTCTTAATGTATTTTATAATGTACATTATAGTCTATTGTTTCTGAACACTCCTTTGAAGTGTTTTAGAAATTAAAATGAAAATCAATTATAATCACGTTTTCATCGTTGTGATGAAAAAAAACCTCTATAACTATGGGAATACATTTTTTTTAAATTTTAATTATGAAAAAGGTGGAGATTTTGCCTGAAGACATGCACGATAATACAGCTATTAGGTAAGAGATTATTTAAGAGATTCAATAATATTGCGTGAAAATCCGAAACGAATTGACAATGTGTTGAATTGACAATTGACATAGGGCCGAATCAAAAGTCAGTTTTTATAAAGACCAGGTATTTGAAGGTCTGTCACCTGGATATTTTAAACATTGTTAAAAATATGGTTTTATTCTATCTGTAACATTGAATGTTACTAATTTCAGATATATCTGGGATAGCCACATAGTTATAGAACAGAGATTGGTATTTGATGTGGATAAAATACACAACATGATTCAAGTTCTGTTTTAATATTTCTGGATCCATTATTATCTGGAACATGTGAATACAGCAATTTCAGATCAATATCATCGAGGTGCTATCGAAATCACTCATGATCCATGTCCATTATGCTGTTAAGCCTTAAACTCTTTTGCAATCCTTTAATGGAATTAAATATTGTAATCAATTACTGCCACATCAAAGTCTTCCTCTTTCTCCATTAAATTTTCCTTGCCATTTAGTGTTGAAGCTTACTAATTACACTGTGGTATGTGTAAAACATACTAACCTCTAGGTGTTTCGTGCTGCTTGTCTTGAGATTTCAAATGGGGCTTTAGTCCACCCTGCTTGTCCTGATTAGCCCAGTACAATCCTCATCTGCATGTCGTATTGTGAACTGAAATGAAATCAGTTCTTCTTCACCACTGTGGTTTTCTTTCGCATTTTCTGTATAAACCATTCTTACAACAGGCATTACATCCATTAAAGGTCGATGAAAATTGCTTTCTAAAATAACTATTTTGGACTGTCTTCGTCATTTTGGAAAATAATATTTCAAAATGAAATTCCATGAACTTGGCTATGAAGTAATGAAAAGAGCCCACTTTTGCATATGCCCCTACCACTTTGTGATAAATCCAATACAGTTTTAAAGATAGCTTGCAAGGCAAGGTAACATACGCCCACTGGCAGCTGTCAGAAATGATAAAACAGTCTTTAGTGACTAAAGTACGAATTTTCTCATATTGAAGAAATTTTATTAGTTTGAATTCAATTACATATATATATGTCAGTTATTTATGCTGAGTAATTCCACAAAATTTTAAAAAATCAATATCAATAACCCAAATACAACAAAATTAAATCACACAGCTCTAATCAAGGGCAAAAAACAACTTTTGACGCGTGTTTACAAAGTCAAGGGCAATAACTCAAAAAACGTTCATCAAAAATATCTCAAGTTAGAACCTGTCCGAGATCTTATCAATTCCAATGATCACACCAAGTTTCATCAGAATCGGTTGAAAACTGTAGCTTCAATCCTGCTCACGAACTATTTTTAACAAATTTCGACGCGTTTTAACAAAGTCAAGGGCAATAACTCAAAAACCATTCATCGAAAAAGCATCAAGTTAGAATTTGTCCGAGATCTTATCAATTCCAATGATCACACCAAGTTTCATCAGAATCTGTTCAAAACTGTAGCTTCAATCCTGCTCACGAACTATTTTTAACAAATTTCGAAGCGTTTTAACAAAGTCAAGGGCAATAACTCAAAAACTATTCATCGCAAATGCGTCAAGTTAGAACTTGTTCGATATCTTATCAATTCCAATGATTATGCCAAGTTTCATCAGAATCCGATGAAAACTGTAGCTTCAATCCTGCTCACGAACTATTTTTAACAAATTTCGAAGCGTTTTTACAAAGTCAAGGGCAATTACTAAAAAACCGTTCATCGAAAATGCGTCAAGTTATAACTTGTCCGAGATCTTATCAATTCCAATGATCACACCAAGTTTCATCAGAATCGGTTGAAAACTGTAGCTTCAATCCTGCTCAAGAACTATTTTAAACAAATTTCGACGCCTTTTAACAAAGTCAAGGGCAATAACTCAAAAACCGTTCATCGAAAATGCGTCAAGTTAGAAACTGTCCGAGATCTTATGAATTCCAATGATCACACCAAGTTTCATCGGAATCGGATGAATCCTGCTCACGAACAATTTTTAACAAATTTCAAGGGCAATATCTCAAAAACCGTTCATCGAAAATATGTCAAATTCGAACTTGACCGAGATCTTATCAATCTAAAGCATCACACCAAGTTTTATCAAAATCAGATAAAAACTGTAGTCTCTATAGAGCGCAAAAGAAATGTTGACCGACGGACCGACGGACAGGGGCAACGACAATATACGACCACATATTCATGTGGGCGTATAAAAAGTGACAAATCAAATCAAATTCAAATGCTTTAATACACCAAACAATGACAAATCATGACAAGTAGATTGAGTCTAGTCTGTCTAGTCTCGCCATCCAAAAAAAAAAATACTTTACAATCGAATATACAAAAACAATACAATCCTATCATGTCTATAATAAAAGAACTTGCAAAAGTACAGGTGCTTAAAGGTAACAATAAAACTAATATGATAATACTAGTAGAGATTGATATAAAAATGTATTTCCAAATGAATTCTTATCAGTACAAAAAGGATAGGTGATTGATATTTTATAAGCTATCTGAAATCGGAGATATAATCACTGATTTTTCTATATACCATGTTAAATATTTATTTTAATAACATTAGATATGTTTGGCGAGATAGGTAGATGATATCCTGGAAAGCTGCTGTCAATGCTCGTGAACAAACAGGACAATCAGAGATAGCAGCTTCAAAAGGACATAATTGTAGCCTTCTTAAAGGGACAGATTCGCAATCCGTTTCCCAACCATAACTTAGAAAGGGGATTTTTTTTTAGATAAGATAATCAATATTAGTGTTCACAGCTCACTGTCGAAATGTGAGCCTTCAAATCCAGAATTGGTCGCGTTTGAAAGTTAAAATGAAGACTCGTCTTTTATTCAGATTTTGCCCTGTATAGAAAAAGACGTATATAGAAATTGAAAGTGAATTCCTAGCTTGCGGTACATTTGAAGGAATTATGCGATTTTCGTACATTTCTTGTACCGTTCACATATATTCAAAACCAAATAAACCACCGAAAATGGCGAATCTTTACCTTTAAAACAAAATGCTGTTATTTATTTGTTATTTTAGTATTCCATTAATTCAAAGTTTATTTGTATAGCACATCTATTGTGTAGCTAGGTACCATTGTCTTTCTGCGTTCAATAAAAGAAGCATATTTCATAGGAATCTGGAAACGCTTTGTTATGCTCTCACTATGAAAACCTTCACAAACCCACCAAAACCACTATTTAGACAAAATCCAGAAATTAACACATGATCTCTCTTATCGACCAGAATGTTTGAAGTAAAATCATGTACATCGAATTTACTGGATTTATAAAGGGCCTCCCATCTAGATAAGAAATAATTTTAGGAGCATTTTATGATTTTTCTTATTTCATACATTGTCTTATAATTAATAAGACGATACATTTTCCTGATTTTCGGTTTGTGAGTAAATAATTGTTATTAAAGATGATATTAGTAATTATATATATTGATCAATGTTAATTTTCTTTCAGCTCTAGGATTGGTTAAATAATATTACCTATTGTTATTGATGATTTCATATTAAGAATGAAACAAACATTTGTTAATATACTGACAGAGTTTTAAAAAAAATCTAATAACCCGCAATAACACCTTGTCATTAAGCGCAGAATGGTACCCAACATTCAATGCATTTTTGCGCCAAGTTCAGTACTTTAAAGTCTCAATCATCACCAAATGCGACCATTAAAACTAGAATTGATTTAAACAGTAGTATTTAGGGGGAAGGACATTGGGCCATGGCCACCCCTCAAACAAGTGATAGGCCTAACTTTGAAGTAAAAATTAAGCCAAAAATTCATCTCATGCCATCTGAAATCCGTTAACCACTGGGAGACTTCTGCGAGCCCCAGACGCCTGTAACTTTTTACTATCAGTATTAATAATTGAATTAGTGTGGCCCTCACACGCGAATTCTGGAACCTATGAGTTGGGTGTAAAATATATTTGTATTCGCACGTAACGCACGTAAATGTTGTCATTGTGTAACCTATTCTAATTGTGAGTCCACATGAGTTGCATAATGGTTCAGAACTGTGGACCACAATTCTTTCAAACAATACGCAAATGGTGATGTCTATGGTGTATGGGCTGATACATAAATATAACTTTTTGGACATGAACTCATAAATGACAAAAAAGTCAACTGTAATTTCCGCGATGTTCATTAATCGAAAAAACTGACCGACTTTTCCGGAAATTATTCATTTGAAGTACACTTGCCACTATTGTACTCGTTCAAGACCGTGAAACTTTATCGTTTTGCCCAATGAAGCAGAAAATGGTTAAAAATTATGTTAAAATCAAATTGCTGTTATTATACTCTAACACTGTGTATCTCGTTCGGAAATCAATTCAGTTTCCAAAGAATCAGTCATAAAAATATACCATTTCGGTTGAATCAATTATAATTGACGTAGGCAGATAATGGAATTATGTAGCAAGTGTCATGAATTTAAAAATGGCCTTATTAAAAGGTGAAGATGAGGAGAACGAATATAAAAAATATTGTGGCAATCGAGTTATTTTCAAGCAGTATCTAATTGATTAGTATTTCCTTCTACTTATATATGCCGACTTCCACCGTCCGTTGACTACGCCATTACATATATTGCAAGGTTGTCCGAAAGACTCGGCAGATGACCGTTGCAAATATTAAAAATATAAAAAAAATAATGTTAAATAACGTACTAATATTCTACCCAGGAAAAGGCTGAGCCTGTAATGGTATATTTTTCCATCTGAAAAAACGGTCTTCGAATCCTCTTACCTTTTAGATTAAGGAGTGTACATTTGACTACTGTCAAATTTCAAGGAAATAAGAATACTGCAGGCTTGAGATACAACCCATTTGATATGGCATGTGTTCTTACGATTGCACTTACCAACTACCAAACCATCAGAACAGAATCATCCACTTGAATCAATCCAACTACCAACTACTATGTCGATTACCATCAACACGTTTGCGTTATAGGATGCGAACGTGAACTTGTCATCTACCGATAGCTGCACTTTATAGCAAATTAATTCATGCTGATCTATTTTGAAAGCATTTCAATCAATCACTGGGATGGATTCGTAATTTACTCCGATATGGGTCGATTGGTCTGATGTATACTCATTATATTCTTGTTGTCTCCCTTTGAACTAAATTGTATAAATTGATAACCCATGTTATTTTACAGGCGATTTAACCAGGTCATAGTCCTACATAACAATGAGAAATAGGTCTAGAAAGGAGTCATTAGAAAGGATTTGATTATGATAAGATGTAGCAGTCAACCTTTTAACCTACAATTATAATGCTTGATCGTACCTGTATTTAACCAAAGGCACCAAACCAACACAGAATCATCCAATTTGAACCAATCCAACTACCAACTACTACGATTACCAACAACTACCTAGTTTGCGATATCAGAATCCACTGGAAGCGAACTTTAACTTGTCACCTACCTACCTACCTACCTACCGTGTTTATTTGACTCCTTAACCATAAGCAATAGCTTTTGATTGGCTGTCACTAGCTATGTTTAGTGGAATTGCTAGATAAATAGCCGCCTGACTGCAAAATTAGAATGGTGCTAACAATACCCAGATAGCCTTGATGATCCGAAGTACTATAGTGAAGTAAGTTGTATTCTTTCGTATGACCTACACCGCTATTTATTAAAAGTACCACGCCTCAGAAAAGTTAAAATATACAGTCAAGTAACCTAACTTCGTGCTAACCTATTTTTCGTGCAATTCCGGAAAGGATTAATAATTTATAATGTGCGACCTCGCGTGACCTCCGAATTTGCTTGTTTCGATAAACATGTGTTATCTCTACAGCTAGTAGAATGAATCCAGTAGTTTCAAGCAAGGTAAAATGTACCAATATATTCTTTGACAAATACAAAATGGCGGATTTTTGTTCTTACCAAACGTCACCATTTTTTATCGGCCCAATTTCTTTATAATCCCGAGCGGTAATCGGAATTCCAAGTGTCTTCTGCTAGAATGTAGTCCAACGAATGAAGTCATGTGATCAATTAGCGGATTCCGTGTCAGCAGAAAATTTTTATGGAACACAAAGCGGGCTATATTATTATGTTGTTTCAGTGACTTTTAGCATTAAATCACGCTACGTATCTTATTTTGTCAGTCACTATTTTTTTTTAAATCGCGGTTCTTTGAAAGAATTGTCATTGGTTATAACAAAATATTATTAAAGATAAATACTAAGAGAAGTTAATTATACCACCCGGTATCCATACAATGTGTTTTTCTAGACTTATTTTTATAGATCAAACATTGTACACGAAAATAGGTGACGCAATCTGCCGCCGTTGCTGAGTTGGTGCAAAGTAAGAGATTTATCAAAGAAAATCGAAACAGACCAATTTTAATTATTTTGTAGAATATCTGAGGAAACATCTGAGACATTTTAAAAAATTTCCGTTTTTTTAACTTTGACGAAATTCGATGTTGAATCCTTATATCCACGAAAATAGGTTACATCACTGTACTGCTTGCATATTTTGTACTGTTTGGTACAAAGAGATAAGAAGACATCTAAAGACTTTTAATCTCTTCTCTTTTTACTCTTTCTCTTTTTTCATTTAAGCAATTAAAATCATTATTTATCCTAGCTAACATATAATGAAAAATGGTATTACATATAATTATGATATCTTCTATTGTTCTTCCCTATATTATATCAGAAAAAATACGACACAGTCGCCATCTTGATAGCTGTATCTGCCTGCACTTCACGTTTCAACTTTTAATCACCATTGGCTTTAAGACTTGTTATATGTTTATCTTTTAAAGACTCATTTGTTTAAAAACAGGCACGTTTTTGTAACATTTAACAAGAAGGAAACCAAGCAAACTGTTTTCACTGATGTCATACTATAATTTTGCCACGTAATACTAACTTTGGCACGTTTATGCATCATAGTCAACGACCAAAACAGCTATTTAGGTGTGCGACGAAGAAGTTGTCGTCTTTTGTCTTAGTGGAATTTTTCAGGAATAGTCGTCAATCAGTAAGGAATAGAATAAACATGGATAGCTATGTAAGTAAATCTTATTTTCATTTGAAGCCTATAGGTTAGAGATCTTAATTTTACCTTTACATACATCAATGTGCGGTAGGTTATTCTCTGTGAAGGTTATTTCCCAAAGTCTGGAACTTATAATGGTTAAATTATATACTATCTCAAAGTTATACCAAATGAAAAGAAACCATCTTCCATGTTATCATGAAATTACCAAATTTTATCCTTGTCTCTTGAAGGTCCACTTTGATTTGGGTACGGCTACTGACGTAGTTTTGGGTGCATAATTGTGTCGGTTAGCCATATAATGATTTCTGACGTTGAGGGAAGTTGTTTTTAATCGTTTCAATGATTTGTGAATAGAGTTTGAGACCTGTCAGATTTTTCTTCTATAATTTGTCTCGAAACGTAGCATACAAGTTCTCTACGTATCCGACACGGTCTCTTGCAGTCCCATTGACCACTCTGTTCGCTAAATTAAAAGCACGTCCAAATTTTGAAATATTTAACAACAAAACTTTTAACATGGCTTTCAAAAACAAATTCTTCTAAAAATTGGAGGATGAACTTCACAGGTGTTGCTTATTGCAATTATAGCATTCTTTTGATCCCTTTGTCATGTTTCCGATGCATCAGTTCGATCAACATAAAACCCTGTAAGAAACTGTTACCCCGCTGCACTGTCAATTTTTTCGTCTTATTTATCAAAAGGTAGTCACACTATGATGTCGAATTATTTTGCTCAATTTTTTCCATAACATTCTTGAAATAATTGGGTTTGTTATATTGACTATACATCGTTTACATAGATACATTCTTTACGATTTAACTCATTTTTCATTTCATTTAATACCCAACATATCCCATTTTCACCCCTCGACACGCGAATGTTAAAATCAAAATGATAGCTTAGATTCATGTACTCTATCTTAATAACTCAAATTGAGCCCCCGGGCAGAATTTCATCTCGTCTGTCACTAAATCTATTAAGACGAAAAGGAAAAATCGTCGGGGCTGAGATTTGACCATCTGAATCGTTTGGGTAATTTTACACGTTCGTATGATATAACAAACCGGTTAAATGACGTCATAGGTTGTATTTACCAATAACGAGGCTAATGTTAACGACTTCTTAAAAGTCAAGACATTTGTTCAAACATGTAACCATTAAAGTTACGACAGATGTACAGGACCGTTAACTACGAATATATTTAGTCTACCTTTAACCTGAAACGAACAATTATACGATGTACAATGATACTGTTATTTAAAACCCCTACAATCTGATAAGGTTTCAAATTGCCACTGTTTATAATTGTCTACCTTATTTTCAGAAATCGACGAAAATAACGAATTATCACGAAATTATTTCCATTCAGTATTGTCAGGTGTCCATTTCTTACATCAATTTATTCATAGATTCGATTGACAGATGAAATAAATAATATTCAGAAGTCGTTTCATTTCGCTTCTAAATATTCGACGATGTTTGGTTAAAATAATACTTTACGTACATAAGGCCAATTTGAGATGACGAAAACCTTAAATCTTATTGAATATCTAAATAATGAGTTGGAATAAAGGCATGAGTCAAAGGCGTGTATGATTATGAATATCTGTTACATGTTGGAATAAAGACCAGCATGCGTTAAAGACCTGTTTGATTATAAAAATATGTTTAGTTGGAATAAAGACCAACGTGAGTTGAAGACTTGTTTGATTATTAATATCTATTAAGTTGGAATAAAGACCAATATGAGTTAAAGACCTGTTTGATTATTAATATCTATTGAGTTCGAATAAAGACCAACACGAGTTAAATACCAGTTTGATTATTAATATCTATTGAGTTGGAATAAAGACCAACATGAGTTAAAGACCAGTTTTATTATTAATATCTATTGAGTTGGAATAAAGACCTACATGAGTTAAAGACCTGTTTGATTATTAATATCTATTGAGTTCGAATAAAGACCAACATGAGTTAAATACCTGTTTGATTATTAATATCTTTTGAGTTGGAATAAAGACCAACATGAGTTAAAGACCTGTTTGATTATTAATATCTATTGAGTTGGAATAAAGACCAACATGAGTTAAAGACCTGTTTTATTATTAATATCTTTTGAGTTGGAATAAAGACCAACATGAGTTAAAGACCAGTTTGATTATTAATATCTATTAAGTTGGAATAAAGACCAACATGAGTTAAAGACCTGTTTTATTATTAATATCTATTGAGTTCGAATAAAGACCAACATGAGTTAAAGACCTGTTTTATTATTAATATCTATTGAGTTGGAATAAAGACCAACATGAGTTAAAGACCTGTTTTATTATTAATATCTTTTGAGTTGGAATGAGGACCAACATGAGTTAAAGACCAGTTTTATTATTAATATCTATTGAGTTGGAATAAAGACCAACATGAGTTAAAGACCAGTTTTATTATTAATATCTTTTGAGTTGGAATAAAGACCAACATGAGTTAAAGACCTGTTTTATTATTAATATCTTTTGAGTTGGAATGAGGACCAACATGAGTTAAAGACCAGTTTTATTATTAATATCTATTGAGTTGGAATAAAGACCAACATGAGTTAAAGACCAGTTTTATTATTAATATCTTTTGAGTTGGAATAAAGACCAACATGAGTTAAAGACCTGTTTGATTATTAATATCTATTGAGTTGGAATAAAGACCTACATGAGTTAAAGACCAGTTTGATTATTAATATCTATTAAGTTGGAATAAAGACCTACATGAGTTAAATACCTGTTTGATTATTAATATCTATTGAGTTGGAATAAAGACCAACATGAGTTAAATACCAGTTTGATTATTAATATCTATTGAGTTAAAAGAAAAATAAACACACTTATATGATAAAAAATAGAAGATGGGAAACTGATGCCAACTAGCAGATTACTACTATTTGTCAGTAGTTAATATATAAGAGTTGAAGGGAAGACGAAGCTAAATCGAGAAGAGGCCGATTAGAAGGACAATCAATATTAAGACATCAAGATCGAACCGTAGTGGAGAACAAATTTTGAAACGAAGAACTTTACATGTGCCTCATTTTAACTTTGCAGAAGATTATGTTCTTATAAAAATATGTGGTTTGAGGGGCAAGATAATATTTGCTATAAAGATAATGTTTCCAGAATAACAGCAAAAATCAAAATGATATAAGCTGACATGTATAGATATATCTCTAACTATAGACTAGTGTCTATATGAAGGATATCCCAAACTCCACTTAGTATATCTCTGTGAACTTTTTATTGTCTTTTAATGAAAGTTTACGGGATTCAAGCATAATTGGCCTATATAAAATATCTATTATATTTTAGTTTCAATTTCGGTGTAATTTTAGTGAAAGTGTGTTAAATATCGTGGATTTAGGAAACAGTGTGTGTTATTGTATTGAAATTTTTAGAGCAGAACATTATATAGGGATTTTAGAAGTAAATACTATTAAAGTCACATATCGGTGTTATAGATAAATCAAAGGATATTCAGAGTAAATAGAGGTTCTGACACGAGTGGATTTGTAATTTGGAAAATTTAAAAAATGTATACAATATAACATTCAAATATTAATCGAGTTGTCGATCATAGAAAGCTTAAAATGAAACTTTCAATTTTGATGAAATAAAACAAACAAGTAAAGCAGATCATTTCAGACATGAAATATTAGATATTTGGGTCATAATAAGCATAAGAAGTGTGTTAAAATGTGTTCGAAAAATTATACCCCTTAATTTATAAGTGCAACCTTTAAAAGAACAATGATATATCTCATCAACAAAACGTTTATCATACTCATTCATATCTTTCAAAATATTCAATAAAAATTCCGGAAATTTGAATTTCAAATAAGTTTAAAAAAAACAGACAAGATAGATGGAAGATGATATGTAAGTAGGTATATCTTAAATCTGAACCTATCAATCTTGATTGTTTCGTCGTGTGTCACTGTCAATTTTCACCTTAATTATTTCTACCGTACCTGCTCCACAATTGTAATTAAGGGTGACATTTTGACAACATGTAAGCGGAATAATTTACTGCCAATATATTATTAATCTATTGTTTTCTTCACTGTCTTTAGCCTTGCCCTCGGCGTTTAAGATGGATATGTACTTATCTCTTCGTTAAGATGGATATTTTTTATGCAGAAAAAATTCTGATTTGCCATAAACAAATTTGTTAAATAGACAATGGTAGGCTTTTTATCACAATCTAGAATATTTACATCCATAAACAAATAAGAATTAATAGAAAATGTCAAATAGGTACACCCTATTCTATTGTCTTTATTATTATTCATGTTTTTTAGTTCACAATTTTGCCGAATAGAGAGCACCAAATTTAATTTGTATTTTACATGTAGTATACCCAGTAAGTTGATGAAATTGGTTAGAAAATCGAGATTCTATTTTTAGTAGACCAATTCAATGCATTTAAACACGATATTAATATATAATTTTGGGGTATATGACGTCATGAATCTGGGATCACAGATTTCGATATTGAAGATTGAAAGCAGAAAACAGTAGGCCTATCCCTAAAAATCAAACTATAGCCTCGGCCTTACGGAATTGTCATTTGCTATAATATTACGTTCAATTCACGAATCCAATCCCATAAAATGTAATACAATAGATAATTAATGGAATGTAGAGAATCATTTCAGTCCCTACCTTACATTATCAAAATAGTTTACAGTTGTAACGAATGACTGACAGGAACTGCTTAACGTCGAGGACAAAAGCAGCCTTTTTCTTGACTGTCACCAATGGCATAAGAGATGGATATAAATGACTTGTTATAGTTCTACGTCAGAGAGCGCTTCGTTCTGTGCTGATTACATTTCGGTTGGCTTTTTGCATATCTTAACAAATATCAATTGTTCTCAATTCTTACTGGTGAAGGAAATAAAAGAATGCCATTCTTTGGTGGCGCCAACCCTACAAATAGAGGGCAGACTGACTCATTGGGGGGACAACTGCTGAGGCTGAATTCAAATTTTGGCTACTCTGTGGTGGTGTCATAGTCGCAAGCCTATCATAAACCGTCTTAAAGTGTTCTATGTTGAAAATTTTAGAAAAAATGAATTGATTTTGTGCATTCTGACACATATTTTGGAGAAAAAAAGATAGACATTTAGATTTGTTGAAAATAAAGTTAGGGTACAATTAGGGGTGCAAACCACTTTTCTAGGGGAAGGGGGGGGGGGGATCTTCCCTCCACTAGTTTTATTGTGCTTTTTTGGGAAGGGTGGATATAAAAAATATTATTGTAATGTTGTAGATGTGTGAAAATAGTCTTAGTAGCCAAAGGAAAACTCTCAATATAATCTAAAATACACGTTGAAATTGGTCTCTCAACCTAAATATTTTCTTAAAACCATATATTTCATTGATAAATCATACCTATATTTGATTATTATCACTCATTGAGAATCACTGAAATAGAGCGTCGCCTTGAGGGACCCCTCAACCAATTACAATTTTATTGAGAGTAGTGATATGTAAACAATGTTATCAGTGGTCGGCTGTTCACAGAGACGCTTTATATTATAAAGTATTAAGGGGCTCTTAAAATTTTCTTTAAAGACAATGACTATTTTGCAATCTCAAATTTTATTGGTGTTTTTAATCTTATTAGTTTTTTGACCGCAGTTTACGGTTTCACTATACATTTTTTCCTGTGAAAATGCGATTTGGTATAATGCTTGGGTGATCACGTGTTTGGTGATATTTACTTTATCTATGAGGTGCCCCAAAGGTGAAACATTCCTCGCTTATTTTACAAACTCACAAATTGTTCTTATAATTAAAACGGAACACGAAGGAAAATTAAAATCTTTTTACTCTCTTATCTTTAGCACAAATGTTGAAAATGTATGTGGAATTAAGATTTTAGAAGTCGCTGTTAAAGGTGTCGGATTCCATGCACCTTTAGCTGTATATGTTATATAAAAGCCATTTCATTATCGGCAGAATCTATTAATTAATAAATCTTTATTCAAAATAACGTTTAGGTAATTTATCATATAATGAATAAATGAGTTGTAATTGAACACTTTTTATTAATCATTAATAAGCCATTTGCCTAACCAGATGTCTGAAGAGAAAATTTCTTTCACCCCTTCAGGGCCTCTTTGTATATCCTTACTTATGGTCGTGAAAAATGGGCTGGCGTTGACAGTGACATGAGTTTCTTATATTTAGTCCTAAGATAATAAACTTGTAAGTGACATAATTGGACCACGAGCCAATATACGTTTCAGATTTGCCAGTAAAACGACAAGAGATATCGTTCACTGGTCAAAACTCTCTGAGCATTTGAAGAGTGGACATCTGAACAAGAGAGTAACTGATAGTGGTGTACAACAAGGCGACGTATTTTACTGGTGTGTTTTCAACTACACTAGAAATGATATGCAAAGGTGAGATTTCACATTTAGATTAATGTTTTATTTATGCACTATTAAAATGCATCTAGAGTGTATGTTTACACTGTTTCAAACGATACTATACTATTTACAATTCTATACAAACTAAAACGAATATTATATTGTATAATTGAAATTTTTAAATCGTAAACTTTATAGCCTCGGGGTTTCCTTTTTTTCGCATTTGACATAATTGCATTTTTAACTTATAACATGCAAAAAATGGAAAGGTCACGGTCGCTGAGTTATTGTATTCGAGAAACAAAACAAACTAAAAATGTAGACATAGGGGAAATGTAAAAGGGCAAGTATGCAGTTTGGTAATTCATTGTTATTTTCATTTAACACTTTCTAGTGTTTACTAATTGTAAGTGGCTTTATTTAACATTTGACAGAATTCGTTATTGTTAAAATAGTTTGAGACTTCAAGGATTCGAGGATTTGCGTGCAATATTGATTCTGTCTATCGCTTTGCGTTACCAATAAACTACGTTCTCCATCTATATGAGACTGAAATGTTTACCTTAGTTTAATTGTTTTTAAATTAGGCAGTTTAATAATATATGGTTGAAGTTAAATTGTGTCGCTTAAGTTTTTTAGTGTTTTACCTAGAATAGTCGGGTTTCATGATTTGTCAGTTGCTATGTAGCACTCGACTAATTGTGAAATCGAACGCCACTTTTGCTCCGCATTTCTATATTAATTTAGTCTTAGAAGCTTCCAAAGAGAGTTAATTCATTTGAAGTAGAAAGAGCATCAGTTTAAAACTAGTTTATCTGGAAGATTACACGACAGTTGTTTAAAAGGGGTCATGTTAAGTGAAATTCTTGAAATATTTTCTGTACCTCAACACCTGTAGGTCAATGTCTCTCTATGCTGATAAATATGAGATGTGTAGAATTACTGGACTTGTTATCGTTTTTATACTACTAAAGGGATGTGGTTGCCGAAATAGGGAACTAAAGTCCACGAGACTTGAGAAATGTCCAAGTTTGTGATGACAACATTTCGGTCAGTAATGTCCAAAAACGTTATGAATTTTTTACCCAAAAGTTCTAAAATTACGCATCTGTAAAGTTTCCTTATTATTTTTTAAAAACGTTCACGCCATCATTCAAAACGTCTAGTTAACAAACCAAACCGTTTCAAACATCATTTCAAAACGTTGATATCTTATTCACTGGCAAATGTAATATTCTCGTTTATTGCCTTTAAAACAGAAAGTTTGTGTATCAAACAGACAAAAGATAACAAAAATACCTGCAGAGATAATAAAATAGACAACCGAGAAAAGATAACAAAAATACCTGCAGAGATAATAAAATAGACAACCGAGTTATTTAGCTGGTTAGTTAGATTAGTGCAAGATCATTACTATTGACCCTTTACACCTTCTACAATAAGCTGTAATCTTGGAAGTTATTTCATTTCATTGATGAAGGCGGGTCATTTACTCTTCTCGAGCACCTGCATTGCATATTTATTTTGTCACCTACGATACGTGATGATATTTTCTGGAATATGTAGTGGTGGTATGCCGTACCTTTCCAGTAACATCAATCAATCATCGTTGTAAGTTATGCAGTGTTAGGGTGTATTGAGACGAGTCTCACTGAAAGCACTGGCCTAGGTCACAGAGCAATAGATAAGTCTATTAATTATGTGAAAATTAGTTAGTGTTAGGGATCTCAACCATTGTTGTATAAGTTTTCGGGCAGTGGTTAGTTGTCTTTGGGCAGATTCTCTCCGCCTCAGAAAAACACCCAGGCCTGTTCATGAAGCAATGCTATTAGGCAAGGTTGAACCCTGTCTTGATCGGCTTACCCATCCTGATGTTGACATGATATATCAGCCCTTATGAGTCACCGAGGGAATATGTCCGTCGAATATTTGAAACATTTGAAATTCATATTTTCTAGTAATAATGAGAAATTTGAGTAAAAGTGGAAGATTAAGTGATAAAAGTAAGAATTAATTAAGATGTCATGTGAAATGATTGAAAGAGTGTAGATGACTGGTGACAGTAGCCTACAGCTATCATATCTGATACATTTTATACAAGGTGGATATGTTTCATTCTTTATATCAGATATCTTACAAAGTTATAGTGGTCAAGAGAACAGCACTCTTGGTAGCTGGTAGTCTTCACTTTCAATTGCTTATTAAAGCGTTTTGTCTTTGTACAATTTCAAATTAAAATCAAATAATATTTGTTATAATGATAATTTTAGATGTTGAATTGAAATGAATTGGAAGGTCAATTACCACACGTGACAAGGTCAGCTGAGACCTCAGAATACCACATTATGCAAGCATTAGCCAGTGTTTGAGATGACCACGAAAGACCCTAATAGTCTTCATAAGATGATATTAGTTTTTCATGAAAGTGTTCTATTTTCTGCAAAAAAAAAAATATGGGTATCCAGAAATCATATTTTTAAATAGTGCACTATGGCGCTGTATTTGGTTCAAAATAGGATCCAGATCTGATTGTATCTAAAAATCGCGTGGAGAGCATGCATCCCACAAACCCATTCAGATCCAGTGTTTTCACAAAACTATTCAAGGTCGTAACATGAGCTGTATTTAGGGGGAACCTAAACTACATTTTAATGTTTTATACATTTAAATATTGTATCATTTTACACATTGTATCCTATTTAATTCTTATACTCAGCTATTTCAATATTCACAATAGAGGGATGTCAGATGCGGACAATAAGCAGAATAGATAGGCTTGGGTCTGTGATATCATCAATTTCAGCAATCTACTCAAATTACCTCCCATACGCTTCCCTAACCACCTATTTAAACTCTCCTCAAGGTCAAGTGAAGGTTAAAGGTTGTTGCCATCATCATTTGTAGATCAATCTCTAAATGAAATTTCAAATGTTCGTAGAGATATTTCATACAGTTGAAACAATACATAAGTATATAGGCCTACTAATGATCTGTTATGTCCTCTTCTGTAAGCACCCCGATGTGTGTTTGGTTCCTATTGGCTATGAAGGAAGGTTACATTAACATAGATGACATTCATTGAGATAATGCCCTTTCAGATTGGTGTGTGTATCCAAAAATGAGTTCCAATATGTGAAAGATGACCGATTCCAATGTGTTACTGATATATTTGAATGAATTTTATATAATTGATTATATCTATATAATGAATGGGAGGGGTGTCTATAGTATAAGTAGATTAACAAACCTATCAAAGCTAATCCAATTTCAATATTTGTTAATGTTTATTTTCCACATTTGTTCAAGAGACATATATAATCAAAGCCAATGAAAGGCGTTTATTTTCGTTGAGTCAATAAGCTTTGTTTGGTTAATCCTTAACACATTTTTAAAATGTCCCTTGACCACCAATGGACTTGCTGTAAGAGAACACGGGTTATCTGCTCTGGTTTTAAAGATCATACCTTTCGTTTTCACAGAAATTATTTTGAAAATTAATTTGAAATTACTCTTGCTGTACAGGCATCATTTTTTGCCGATGCATTCGTGTTTAGGTCACGGTGTACAATATAATATAAAAACCTGTTCAAAATGGAAAATGAATGTTAGACAGGACCATGTCCGTGTGTATTGGGTATAATTCTGACCCATGTAAAATTATTATTTTATTTTTATTTTATTTTATTGTTTTTATTGTTATTGTTAGTCCCGAGACAAATCAAGTGTCCAGAATCTTAGGATGGCAACACACATTTTATTATATGGCATTTTTGTCGTAGTCCTGGTCGCCTAACAAATCATGACGGTAAATATTTTAATCGGTCAAATTAGGCTTTACCTCCAGAATGTCAACAAGTCAACAGAGATAGTCCACGAGTTGTATATTAATCATATAGAAACTAGTGATCTGGCATATTGGTCAACGCCGTCATGTGGGTGGCAATGTTTTAGTATTCAAAAGCCAGGCAACTTCGCCTACTAGGCGCTGTTTGTGCAAATTTTAGTGTTTTTATTTGAAGAAATTGTCACCGTAAGGTATTGTTACGGACTCGATGTTAACATTATCAAATAAGCAAGAAACTCCAAACGATATCTACTACACAACATTTCAAGAGTTTCTTTGCCTGATATTTATGGGGCAATTGGCATATAACACTGTTGATTCCATTTTTGATAACCAGAGTTTACAAATATTTGAAAATATGATTTCGCTGTTGTTTTCTGGTTAATAGACCATTTATACAAGATTAGTTTTGAACTAGTGAATCAGTTTGACTTTTGATGTTAATTGAGTTGATCGGATCTTATTCTAAACTGATTTAATCTAAAATTCTGTCTCATTTATTATGTTATTAAATAAGAAGGGGGCCCATCTCTATCCCGGGGCCAAACAAACTCAACAAGTAACGTCTCAAACTTAATAACCCCACAGCAAATAAAACCAAATCGATGACTATCACCTATATACCAAGGGGAATTACAATTGAAATTTGGGTAAAGATCAAAGGCGCTATCTGATTGATAGCGACAACCATTGGCAAGAACTAGCGGGTCATTTGTCGTGAAGATGAGATGCAGTTTGAATAAAATAAGAAAGTTAATGAGAATGGGAACATGAAGTACGTTTTAATCAAGTTGTTTGGGAACATTTGATCATTGTGATAATAAATGATTTATAGATGAGAAACAGTTTTTTTAAACACCAATCTTTGAATATTTGCATTATCATGAATGGTTTGTAAATGATCCGTGAATCTGCAGATATATCTACATTTCGGAAGAGGGTGGGGGAGGGGGTGATAGTTTTTTGGATAGGTTTTGTATATTCTGCATAGATCGTTTTGATTATCTTTCAAATATGCATTATCCAGCATAGTTTTAATATGAGTGATTGTTGGACTATCCACTAAATTATAATCGACTATAGAAGGTGAGAAGATGGGTTAACACTGTGATTTTATTTTTTTTATTTGTCATTTCTTTTAATAGTGTGATTTTACTTTCACTAAAGTATTCTTTAGCAAGTGGTTGCCTAGCAAGATACGCCCACTTTCCTGATACATTTTCAGTATATCAAGGGCAGTCACCTATCTGTGTCAAATCATACCAAAAATCTAATTTTGTGCAAGATATTGTTGATTTAAACAAACACACATTATTTAATGAAATTCTGACATAAACTGTTACATTATAATGTGGGCGTATAATTAAAAACAAAACGATTCTAAAAAGGAAAAATTCCCACAGAATATTCAATGTTGATCGTGATGTTTATCATACGATAGCCCCTTACCCACAACTGTTCACATGAAAACCCTTATTTTAACACATAACAATAGAGATAACCATTTACCATTATGTTAGTCAAAAATACCCTACAGAGAGTTAAGACCAAAAGAACAGTCGCACCATTTTTCTAGGTCTCTACTTTATGTCGACGTAGATATAAATTTTATACACATTTATAAATGAATATAATTTATCGCTTCGATAACTTTGATAAAATATGAAATGACGTTAAGTATACGAGGTCAAAATATTTCAGGGCCTGAAGATTTCTACTCTTTTTAGTGTAAAACGTTTGTGAATGAATTTCTGTCCAAATCAAAAAAAGATACAAAAAGGAAATTTCTTAAAACAGGGTTGACCCTGAGAAGACTTTCTATAGATTTACCAAATGTTTGCCTTTCTTTAAATCGTTAGTGTATATATGAACAAGAAATTATGAACAATTCTTTATAATAACTTCCAGAATTAGAAATGAATAAATCTTATTTCGTTTCTTGTTTAGATGTAAGAAAGCAATTGTTCTGGTTTTTTTAGAAAGGACAGGTAAGGTCAATAGAGGTGATGAA
The DNA here is from genome assembly GCF_000327385.1 of Lottia gigantea. Classification (NCBI taxonomy): domain Eukaryota; kingdom Metazoa; phylum Mollusca; class Gastropoda; family Lottiidae; genus Lottia; species Lottia gigantea. Next base: position 5,282,871 of record NW_008709379.1, read on the forward strand.
GTATATGAATGGAGGTCTGTGCTGAGATCAGACTCTATGTTAATAGTGTGATGTGTTTAAAATGAAGAAACGTGCCCACACAATAGTACACAAGTAATTAAGGATATTCACTTGGCTAAAAGTAAAATTTGGAATCAGATTACATGACGTGAAACGAAATATTATCTCGACCTGTTTCACTATAATATATAAAATAATGTATGCTTTTTCAAATCTTATGTTTTGTGTATAAAGGAGAGATTAGAATTCTTGTCATTCCCGACATTGTTAAAAATGTTCTTTCTTTTGAAACACCTGTTATTAAAGATACCTTTAAGGCCAACATCAAAGAGATGTTTTAATTACATTTTTATGTAATCGTTATATGGAACAAAAAACAAAGCAATTTGTATATTTTTTCTTCCTACGTTTTATGTTAAACTTTGACAATTATTTATACGAAAATGTTTTTTCAAAGATATATTGGCAGTTTCTTATTCTGTGCAACACAAAAACTTTGGCTTTATACATTAGGCCTATGTTGTCTCGTTATTGCAAGAGCCTCCTAAGTATAACACTTTTTTGCGCTACTATGTTCCATATTTCTTAAAGATTGGAAATCACATTTAGTTTCAAGAAAATGCTTTTAATCTGTGACATTATGCTGACGTTTCTTCTCTTGCACTTTGCTCAACGAATTTATATACTTTCCTATCAGAATACCAACACGTTCTTAATCTACCACGAACACAATTTATCGTTCAGCGCACTTTAAGTTTGTAGGTGTTTCAACTTATCGCCAGCACTTTGAAACTGTGCTCTGTTGTTTGGTAATCAACAATATTAGTTCGATTGTGAGTCAGACTTATTCAATGTTTCAAAACAATTTATTTTTTTTAAAAGATGACAAGTGTATTGTGAGTCAGTCTTTATTCACTAGCATGTTAAAAAGGAAAATCTCACATATTGTGACAAAACGACGATTGTTGAACTCACGCTTACAAAGATTTGGTAAATGGTAGGGGTCACTATGATTTGAAGATATATCTTAAATCTGTAGGATAATGTCACGTTTTGGACCATGTTCAACATAAATTGTTTCTACCATTTCTCTCCACTTGGAGATTGTTGACGCCAATTGTTGAAGTGAAACGAAAGTATAGACCTAATGAACTGAATAAAATTGGACAAAAGAATGGGAATCTAGCACCAACGTTACAATATTGACACTTTTCTATATAGGTGAATTTTCTTCTTTCTTTATAAATCTAAATACAATGTCAATACAAGCAGATGAATGGACAACACGGAACTGACATGGGTGATCTTGAAAGGGTGATTATGCTATGTTGCACTAGCTGTATGTCGTAGAGGAGCTAGGGCATTGTAGATATTGCATATACGATACATCGATATAATTCATAAAGCAATGTCAAGAAACCGTTCAAGTAACGTTTGACCATCTTAACATGTGAAGCTATTTCGAACTTCGTACTTATACCTTGACTGCAATAGTCACCATTCTTGTTCGTGGAAGTTTGTAAATGAAACAATTTTATTGGATTGTACTATAGCTAAGACAGACAATCAGAGGCGTCGACAGAAAGCCTGTGAACACAAGTCATAATGTTTACAACCTGTCTGTCGAAGCCTCTGATTGAATGTAATCGCTGCATTTTGTGATACAAGAATAGTGGTTGTTGCAGTCAAAGTACGAAGTTCATGAAGATGAGCTTTGACTTGATTGTTCCATCGTGAGGATATATTGTTAACAGATAAAATGAATACTGTAATTATTTTATAGTTAAGGATTACGATGTAAAACATATCCAACGAACTACAATAAAACCAAAGGATGAGTGATAACAGGTGTTAGAAATGCACCCACCTGTATTTAAAGATTAATGAGTACTCTATTTGATCAAACTGATATCGAATATCTATCAAAAATAACGCCGATAATAAAGTGATTGTTAAAGTAAACAGTTCATCCTCTTTCATAAAAGATATGTAAATGGGTTGGTGTAATTACTCACATGCACACATACCCCGAATGCACAACAATGCTCCTATTAATGTTTTTCGATGCACCTTAACTCCAGAAGGTTTGGGAACTTCCTATCTGATTTTAGTTCGGTCGGTTCAGACGTCCTGTTCATTATTTAAACAACTTTTAAAAGAACATTTCGATCATCTATGTCTGTCTCTAATTTTGATAACGCGGATGAAGGAGTTGTTTTTTTAAAGGGGATGTTTAGTTTACAATTACAATGTGCACGTCGGCCGCAATCTTATCATTCTTTTTGGGTGCAGCGCACGGTTCATTGTTATTTAGACCACTGTGTTAATGAATTTTCGTCATTCGAGTCAGACCCAATTTAAAAAATGAGCAAATTATTTTGACCCATATATGGTTTATAAAAAGTTCATTAATGTTTGATACTGAGTGAAGACCTTTTTCACGTCGTCTGGATTCGAATGATTAACCAAACGCAAACATCGCATTAAAATCATACCCGTTACATTACCAAACTTTCACAGATGATGATCTTTAAAAACATTCTTATAGTTAAATGTATAGACCGAAGAAAATTAAAGTTGACCACGAACTCAGCTTGTAAAATGAGATGAAACTTCAAGTGTGATATATGTATCCAAATCTCCTGATTTACCCATACCTGTAGGTGGTTGTCAACCAAGCGCATCACAACTCAGCGACTGTCCGTGTTACCGTCAGTGTCCTATAGCCAGTGTACCAGTAAAGGACTTGTTTACATTGTCTCCTTTATCTTCATGAGGTGTCCAGTCAATTCAATTGTATGCGACATGCATTCAACTTTTATTTGAGAATAGGATGTTCTAAATGACACTCCTCGGGATTTTTGTGGTGTGATTCACTTTTGTATATCGGAGAATTAACCCTGTGTTTTTATTTTTTTAAGGGGTTGGTGTATTAAAGTTTGGAAACTGAAACGAGATACAATCTGAAGTTTTGCTACGTAGTTTGTACTTGAAAGTGAATGAAGGTAGGTTATTTTTATTGTCAGTTTATATAATGTCCTTGTATAGAAGGATGTTAAACATCATGTTTTCTCATTCACATCCTTATTACTATGAGCACAGCAACAGCTAAAGTGACATGGGAAGTCTTCTTGAAATTTATTATGATATTTAGCACCAATGGTCGTGGAAAAGTAAAACTACATACTAGTGGTATGCCTACTTTTACTCTCTTGGATGCTTCCAATTACATTTATTCTGGTGTTGAAACAATTTTGGAAGTCGTGCCGAATGAAGAGCATTTTCAATCACTGTGGAATCCATGTACTAGTCGATAGATTTGTGATAGAAATAATTCATTGTTGCTTCATTTATTTGGTACAAAAAAAACCCTTCAAAATAACTTAATTAATCAACAATAAATACACTTATTATATATTATAACCCGATGATAGACATTTGATTAATCGACTAATTTACTTCAGTTTATGCACAATCCACATTGCAGTATGATAATTCATAACCAAGATACCACAATAGGTAAAATTCTTGAAACATTGACATGCCACCACGCATCGCAAATGTATAAAATATGGGTCATTTTTTTCCACAATTCGACATCATTTAACTGAAGTGACACTTTAGTGCATTTAATTACTTTTATATGTGTCATTGCATGAATAAACGTTGATTATAATGAATGTTAAATGAGGTGAATAATGAGTAATTTAGGTTTAATGGAACTAATAAATATTACACTAATTTAAATATTGTAAGTATGTGCCTATTAAGCGTTTCATATGTAAAAGGACATGTCAATCTAATCCGGGAGTAGTGACGTCATTGATCAATAATATTTAATGAGGTTAGTTGGAAGAGCTCGATTAAATCAAATATTATGAACTGATTTGAAATGAATTGACTTTAAACTACATGTATATAAATGAATTTGAAACTGTTTTCAAACTTAAGTATAAGATATAAACTTTTTGAACTTAGTAATAGTTTCTAACGTAGAGGTCGATTTTGATACGATATTGAAGATGAGATTAAAGTGAATCTAGGTTTTGTCTAGATTGTTACAAATATCACAGATTAAATGCCATTGCTTTCATTAAAAATCCATAGAATCAGCGTGTAAATGGCCATAATTTTAAAAAAAGGAATGTAAAAATTATGCTCGCTCCACTGAGCTGTAAAATTAGTAATATATAGGCAAATTGAATGGGGCCGAGCTTGCTGTGAATAAAATGAACTTTATCTTTCAATAGAGAAATAAGACCCCGTTCGTCTCAGTATATAAGTGTATATTAATATTCGAAATTTAAAATTGAATTTTTCAACTCATGCATAACCAGAATGATTATTTAAAGATTGTCTACCTCACTGGTTTTAAGCATTCAATATTCTATATGAATTAACCTACAACTCAATTGCGTCGATTGTTTAAAATAGTACTTTTGATCTACGTTATTTATCACATACTGAACTGAAGTAACTTTTGTTCATATCAATATGATAATTTTCAGACTGCAAATACTTCTTAGCGCTAATGTTTTGTTTAAGATTCTTTGATATATTTCCTAACCTGTTGTCATTCGTATTACTGCCGAGTTGTCTGTCATTTTGGAATGCTAAAGTTGTGCTTTTCAGTTCCGTATATCTAAAGTGCTGTATTTTGCTAAGGTATTTTCCCAAATGCTAACAAGATGTTCACCACAGTACTAGCGTCTTGTCTGTCGGTATCGTAACTTGTCTTTCAGAACGCTTTATTCTAGCAAATGTCGTTAAAAAAAGTTGATCTATACAGAGCAATCCATATTTTTATGCTACAGTATTATTATGTTAGACGATGCCTATCTACAATGTAACTTGAATCGAAGGAGTTACAGGATTTGTAGGGATTAACCAAGATATGAATACAATATAGGGGACCTACTTGGCTCGGGTAACGGCTGAACGTTATATTTGAAAATAATACGGATTTTAAGATGGATTATCCTAGCATATTGTTTCATTGTTATCATTATCACCTGCAACATATTACGTTAAAATCATTAAAAAAAAACTTCGTTAAATTCGCACAACCATGGACAATTTCTATAAGGCTCAAATCCAGCTACCCGTAACGTAGCCAATTCGCCAACCATTTGAATTGTGGAATTTTAGACTAGTATTTATATTCAAATTGTGTACACGATAATCATCAGCTCTCTAACAATAGACCTATCTGTATCTATTCTCGTCGATAAACTATCCAGCCTTTCAATTCATTCAAATTCTTCTGAACACCCAACTTGTTAAAATGACAGTTTATGCTGAATCAGCCGTTTATTAAGTGGGAGAATAAATAATTTGTTTTAATCGTGGGTTTTAAAAAATTAACGCCCCTGATTTACAATTTCATCTTTTATGTTGCTATTAAATGTGGCTGGTCTAAAGACAGAGGTTACAGATTTTAGGTGTAAAAGATAAGACCAGGAACCTCACGGCGCTCTGGAGCTTTGCAATGAGGATTTCTGTTTTTGAAAGATAAACGGACACCCATAGTGGGTCAATATGCAGCTTTTCTCGATAAAAGGGGTATAACTTTATCACAATCAATGTATGATACGATTCAATGGTGTTGACCCCTGACCAGAGAACGTCTTGAACAACTTTTCGTATCGACGGCTACTGTCAGCTACACAGACCGAGGTTACCCACCAAAATGACGTCATTATGTTTGTTACTTTAAGGCTTCACTTTTTTGGTAATCCTTTAAGCTAATGAATTGTATTCATGTGGTTTTGTTTCCTAAAATAGACACAGTAAGGTGAAACATTAACAATGACAATTAGCGTTTTTAAAAACAAATTTCACACATACATCAAGTGAAAACTGACAAATGAATAGATTTTGATTTAAACAGTTATGTAGGCCTACTTTAGATGTAGTTGGTATGTACATATATAGCTCGGTTCACACATTTTAGTTAAGGCAAATATCCAGGTCAAAAAATGACGAGGTCCATTAATATAAAAAAGTAAAGTTATTACTTAGCCTTAGGGAATTTTCAGATTTTTTCTTGAAAGAGTCATTTAAAGTCTTGTTATAGCTTACCAATTAGCCTGTAGCTTCAAGTCCCTCTAAACTTTTATAACGAGTTATATTTCTATCTTACTAGTTATTTTCTATACAAGTTTTTAGATGTCACCTTATTACCAAATAATTTTGGCTCATTACTTTACAACGCCTGTATCAAGTAAGTTTCTTTACTTGCTTTCTGGGGTTCTCCACTGGATTTTTTATATGTTAGAAATCAAATATTTTATCATCATCAGTGTCGAAAAGCAATGATATTCCGAAAGAAAATTGTTCTGAAATTGAGGGTTCTTCTTTATTTGGGAGAAGTAAAGTATGGTGTACTTGAATAAGTCTCCTTGTCCCATTATTGAATTTGGCTCAGTTATACATGGGTATGGATGCTATCAGTGAATCCGATTTTCTTTTATTTGATCATGTGCCAGAACGACCAGACTTAAATTGAGGTGGAGTGAGACGCACGTTGTAAATAAATCTTACCCTCACTCCAAAACACGTTAAAATCATACTTGACAGTGTGTGCCTTTCGTCCACTCGAACGCTCTCCTAATCGCTTTAAGTGTTGACTTTCGATATGTGAACCCAATTTTAATAGGTTTATGGTCGTATCATTACATACTATAGACTCGATGTTATTAGTAACACAATATTTGAAGAAATTAAGATATTTGCTGAAGTGAAGGGGTTGGAAAAATAAACATATAGTGACCAATATTTTGTAGTGTTGACTATGTCCAGTCTGACGAGTTAGATCATGTCTAAGAATATACATTTAACGGAATACGACTGGACTTGAGAGAAGGCAATGCACCTGTCGCTAAGTTTCATCATAAGTAGCCAGAAGAGAAAAGAATATAGGTAATAATATTTCGTGGTAGTTTGGACAGCAAGACGTCAAAAGCTGGGTTGTAATCTTTTACAGTTTGTTGCAGGTTCAAATGTAGGTGGTCATTTCATATTATGTTCTAACAACGTTTTTGTTTCAGTACTTAAGTATTTGGACACGAACCATGACGGTTACGAAAACTGTTGGCACATTTGTCCTATCGACAGTTCCACACAGAAGATTTGAAAAAAGTAATACAGCAAACCCAAGTTTTCTCTCAGGGGAAGTCACTCTCGTCTCCATGCCCCGATATCAGCATGAGACAGTGTGTCCTCCCTTGAGTGAGATGCTATAAAGCCGCTATGTTGCTGCTGAACTATCCTGTATAATGACACTACAAACAACATTTCTAGAAAAGGAGCGTTGGTGATACAGAAGACCTATTTACTTATGGTAGTCTACATAAGTGCATTTAACTACCAGGCAGTCATTTCGTAAACTAGACCACGGTACAAAGAGGAATCATCCCCAGGAAGAGACATTGAAATGGCAACTGTTCTCAGGAAGAACATTCTGTCTACATGTTACACTAACCATGAGACAGTGTGTCCTCCCTCAGGCTCATATCTTGCCGAATTCGCCTTCTCTGGTCACTCAACACCAGAACTATGGTTCTTAAAGAAAGATCCTGTAGATTTTACAGGACAAAAAACTAGTCAAGATACTGCATCCCGTAGATCTCAGTTTAAAAAGGCAAACCCAGTAGGTTAGGGCATTTAAATTATCTCATCATATCTGATCCAGCTGCAGCAGATGTATGACCCATAGGTTCATTGTTTTTCTTCATATAAGATATTTGTTATTTAACCCCCTTTATTATGTCCACCATAATCTGTTGTATCAGCTTCAGCTGGTAGTGGTTGTTAACTAACTACCTACCAACCAACAAAGTTCATCTTTATCAATATATGAATCAGTGTGTTTATAATGCTCACACTATAATTTTCCATGACATCACCTCAACTTGTGATAGACAAATTGATATCCGAAAGGGAAATATCAGGAAAAAAAAACACATGTTGGTGTCTTTATTATAATGCAACAATATTCTCTTATATAAGTTATAATATTTGCAGGCTATAAGTCATTGTCTGTTAAGTCTGTTCTATTTTCACGTTTATCCTCTTCTATGTTTTTTGTTGTAATGATTTCGTGATCTAGAAATACAAATATAGCGGTGTTTTGATTTACCAGTATTTATCAATGTAAAGCTGAACTCCTGATGTTAAGCCTGAATAATAATATGGTGCTCACAGAGATTCTATGCTATGCTATCAGACCCGTAGCCAGCCAAGTACTTCTAAAGGGAGGGGGGAATTAGAGTCCCTGATACGTGATTTCGTGACATTTCTAGGCGAATTTATGGTTTATTTGTTAAGGGATTTTGAGAACACCACAGGAAAATTTTGACATTTGGAAACGCAAATTCCTGACATTTTCCTGCGATTTTAAGATTATTCGTATAGAATCTGTGGTATGCCGCTCAGAAAAATTTCAGAATTAGATGCCTGGAAACGCGATTTCCAGACATTTCTCGATGAATTAAGGTTCAAGATTATTTGTATTGGGTCCAAGGGATCTTGCCTAGAAAATTTTGAGAATTAGACGCACGGAAACACGATTTCATGTAATTTCCTGGCAAATTTAAGGTTCAAGATCATTTGTATAGGGTCTGTGGTATGCCGCTTAAAAAAATTTGACAATTAGAGCGCGGAAGCCTGATTTCCTGACATTTCTCGACGAATTTAAAGTTCAAGATTATTTGTCTCAACAAAGACTCCCCTTGTCTCTGTAAAACGAATTAATTTATTTAAAAATAACAATTGACATTTTGTTTAAGGGTGGGGGGGGGGGGGGGGGGGGGGGGGGGGGGGATGTATTTAGGGGACCAAAGACATTCTAATGCCTCATTTAAACTTGGATTACAGGAAGCTGAAACCAACAAGCTATCATCAAGATTAGCTTTGAAACTGTCTCATAATCTCATTCTGCCATTTTAGTCTTACCTTACAATTTCAATGTGGTCTATTGCCCATTGATCAAAACCTTTCCCATCATGTACTGGTTGCCACCATCTAAACTGTACTCCTACCTTTTTACCATCACTAGGTATGTCATACGCCATTCGTTTTGGTTTCAGGAATTTCTCAGGATCATGTCTGGCTAACAACTTCCAATCAGCTCCCTAGAAAATACATACCCAATTAAATCAATTTAGAACAGATTTTGGGTTCATTTAAAACAGTCAACTTGCAAGAAATGTCTGGAAAATTTACTTTGAAACACTTGCATCAAGAACATTGACATATTATAGGAAACTGAACATGGAGTTCAAGAATACTGTTTGGCTGTCAGTAGTAATACACTTGATAATCTTCTTCTGAATTGCAAGATGCAACATTGTTCCTTATAGTGTCAACACAGTATTCCTAGTGGCAATAATTTTAATATCTTTAATAAACCATGTACCTTATTGAGACTGTATTGTAACAGGACTCCTCTAAAATCAGACCCCTCTCCTAACTGTACATTACAATTATGTGTTTGAGCATTACAGCCAATTTGCAGCACAAAAATTATCTTACTGAAAGAAAGAAAACATTTTTTATCAAACTATTTAATTACTCTTAAGGATTAAGTATAACAAGACCGTGACTTTGCAAAAACATAAGAACAAGTGACACATATTTTTATTTAATTGTTCCCCACAATATAGCATTTTAATCAAGGCCCTTCATACAATCTTCTGTTGTTGCTATTTCAGATGTGATACAATCTTCAGAATATTGTGATTAAGAACATAAAACAACACTTACGATGCAGATTGTAAATTAAATTCTGCCGTAATAGCTTGTCTAATACCACAATCATTGAAATATAGTGTTTTACCATGAGCATAGGGTAATAGAGCTCCACAACCAAAACCTATACCACCACCTGTTATTTTATACCAGTGGGAGGGGAATATACCACCTTCAAATGATTCAAACATTCTAGATGGTAGTCTAGATTTAATAGGTACACATGTTTTACCTACAATAAAACACAGACTCATTCTCAGCAGAAGCAAAAAGGTTTCAGTACTGGTATTTGGTTTTCAGTGTTTTGAAATAAAGTCTTAAGTTTTCTGAAACTGATTGGGTTACAGATAACAGCAAAATTATTCTCTTTTCTAATTTCCAACTTTTCAAGGAAATACAATCTTTGAAGCTTTCACTTACACCTAGGCCTTTTGTGCTTTCCTTATGTTCAACCTGTATCAATGATAGCGATAAGGGTGACAGGTTTGCCTAATCTACAATTCTATCTTGGCTGAGATTGAATCTGAACATTCATTAGGGCTACCATCCAGTCTTTGTGATATCAGATGACTACCATTATAAAAGAACCTTTCTTACATACCTATATAATTTTTATCACAGACACAATGTCCATATTTACAATCACCTCTACCATTACACATATCTGGACAAGCTTCACCAACATAGATATCATCTAATGACCATCCTGGTGCTGGGGACTGGATACCTTCTTGTCTCCAACGTAATCTTGTGGATCTGACATAAAACATGGAATTCATAGGAAACTAAACTAATTTATATATGTATTGTAAGCATCACAGGTTACCTGTCATTATCTTTTCTGCTGAACTGTATTCAGAGCTTTGAGAATGCTATTATTAATTCTTTCTGCCATATGTACATCAGGTATGTAATCCTTTCAATAATTAATAATTCATAGTTAATTATTTAAGTTACAAGATGTCAATGTTTTAACTTACGAAGAAAAGACTTTTTCTGGTAATTTCATGGTTATTCTGGTCCAACTAGGATGACTAGAAACAGAGTATATACTGGCATCATGTTGATGTTGTGATCTACACTCCATTTTATTACTAGAGTCTGGTCCACATAATGTTCTTACTAAATTCCAAGCTGTAGACATAGGGTTCTTGTTGAACTCAAGTCTTACTGGTTTATTGTCATCACACACATTATATACTTTATTACATCCTACGACAATCTATAATTATACAACAAACATCCTACCACAATCTATAATTATACAACAAACATCCTACCACAATCTATTATTGTACAACATCCTACCAAAACATATAATTGTACAACAAACATTATACATCAAACATCCTACCACAATCTATAATTATACAACATCCTACTACAATCTATAATCATACAACAAAACATTCTACCACAATCTATAATTATATACACATCCTACCACAATATATTATTATACAACAAACATCCTACTACAATCTATTATTATACAACAAAACATCCTATCACAATCTATAATTATACAACAAATATCCTACCACATTCTATAATTATACAACAAAACATCCTACCACAATCTATAATTATACACACATCCTACTACAATCTAGAATTATACAACAAAACATTCTATCACAATCTATCATTATAAAACAAACATCCTATCACAATCTAGAATTATAAAACAAACATCCTATCACAATCTATTATAAAACAAACATCCTCCCACAATCTATTATTATACAACAAAACACCCTACCACAATCTATAATTATGCAACAAACATCCTACCACAATCTATAATTATACAACAAAATATCCTATCACAATCTAGAATTATAAAACAAACATCCTATCACAATCTAGAATTATAAAACAAACATCCTACCACAATCTATACAACAAACATCCTACTGCAATCTATAATTATACAACAAACACCCTATCACAATCTATATTTATACAACATAACACCCTACCACAATCTATAATTATGCAACAAACATCCTACCACAATCTATAATTATACAACAAAATATCCTACCACAATCCGTATAACAAATATCCTACTACAATCTATAATTATACAACAAAACACCCTACCACAATCTATAATTATACAAAAAACACCCTATCACAATCTATAATTATACAACAAAACACCCTTTCACAATCTATAATTATACAACAAAATGCCCTACCACAATCTATAATTATACAACAAAACACCCTACCACAATCTGTAATTATACAACAAATATCCTACCACAATCTATAATTATACAACAAACATCCTACCGCAATTCATAATTATACAACAAATATCCTACCACAATCTATAATTATATGACAAAACAACCTACGACATGCTATAATTATACAATAAACATCCTGCCAAAATCTATAATTGTACAACATCCTACCAAAACATATAATTATACAACATCCTACCCCAATCTATAATTATACAACAAAACACCCTACCACAATCTATAATTATACAACAAAACACCCTACCACAATCTATAATTATACAACAAAACACCCTACAACAATCTATAATTATACAACAAAACACCCTACCACAATCTATAATTATACAACAAAATACCCTACCACAATCCATAATTATACAACAAACAACCTACCACAATCTATAATTATACAATAAACATCCTGCCAAAATCTATAATTGTACAACATCCTATCAAAACATATAATTATACAACAAACATCCTACTACAATCTATAATTATACAACATCCTACCCCAATCTATAATTATACAACAAAACACCCTACCACAATCTATAATTATACAACAAAACACCCTACCACAATCTATAATTATACAACAAAACACCCTACCACAATCTATTATTATACAACCAAATACCCTACCACAATCTATAATTATACAACAAAATATCCTACCACAATCCATAATTATACAACAAACAACCTACCACAAGCTTTAATTATACAATAAACATCCTGCCAAAATCTATAATTGTACAACATCCTACCAAAATATATAATTGTACAACAAAACATCCTACTACAATCTATAATTATACAACAAACATCCTACCACAATCTATTATTGTACAACATCCTACCAAAACATATAATTGTACAACAAACACCCTACTAAAATCTATAATTATACAACAAAAAATCCTACTACAATCTATAATTATACAACATCCTACCCCAATCTATAATTGTACAACAAAAGATATTTTCATTATCTACAATTACTCAACAATACATCAAATAACAAAATATATAACATGAAATTCCTTTCCAATGTCTCTGTTATCAACCTACATGATAGCTGAACATACAAACTTAGCAGCTGTGTTGAAAAACATTTGAAAAGGGTCAATAGCTGAGTTCAAACTGGAAAAATGAATGCCATCTATGCATAATACTAGGAAAGAAAGAAATACCATTCTTTATAAGGATAGCTACAAAGGCTTTTGAGAGTCCTGTCTACAAGTTGAGGAATGGTGAGGAAAGATAAATTTCTATTTGTCTTTGTCCACTAATGTTATGTTCTTAATATTATAAAACTTACTTTAAACTGTAACATATAACCAGACTGTACTATTAGTTGATTGGTGGTAAACAGACGATTACCCTTCCCTTCTTCCCATGATACAACATTGTCATTCCGAGCACACATATCATTCTTCATACTAGCATATGGACTGAATTCCCAGTTAGTTCCAGCATCATTCTGTGGTTTGGAATCATTGAAGGATTGCTGGAATACACTTGGATTTATCTCACTTCCACCTTAAATAATACACAATCAATACAATAATATTCAAATGGCACATGACCTGCTTGTTTATGGTTCCTGGCTTTGTCAGATGCTTACTTAAAGAATATCGACAAGCTACTTAAATGGAAAAAAAACAACAAGAAAATTGACAAAATAAGCCTACATGTATCAATTTATGACAATAAATTCATGACTTAATGCTTATAAAGTAAAAATGTGTGAATATTTGCTGGCTTGCACAAAATATGTATAAAATTTGAAAGAAAATTTGTATACCTATAAAAACGTTATCCAGGGCCCAGTTTGGTCTATCTCTATTAGGTACAGTTGGTAAAGGTTGCCACCATCTTATACGAGTACTAGCTGTTTTAGCTTGTTCAGGTAAATCTATATAGTCGTGTCTAGCTTGTACATAACTTAAATAATCTAATGTATATAGTGTCTTCCATGATATACCTAAAAGAAATATAACAAAATGATGATGACCAGTACTTTCAATATATATTCACACTTGGCTAAATCACAAATTATCACAGATATGTAGAAAAATTTTCTTGTAAGATCCAGAACACCAGGGCATGGAAATGCATTCAAATCATTTAGTGTGCTTGTTACCTTTTTATCTTTATAAATCAAGGTAGCAATCTAAGGGAGATAAATAGATTTAAAGAGAAGCAAACTATAAATAACTTAATGCATGCTTACCTCCATCAGTGGAGAACTGTAAGATAATACTTTGATCTCTAGAATTAGGTATAAAACATCCTGATTCCTGTCCTTCACCTCCAATCATAGCTGTATATTGAATAAATCTACAAAATAAATAATCATGTGTATATTGAATAAATCTACAAAATAAAAACTAAGCTGTATATTGAATAATCTACAAAATAAATAATCATGTGCATGTTGAATAGATCAGCAAAATAAAAACTAAGCTGTATATTAAATAAATCTACAAAATAAATCATCATGTGAATATTGAATAAATCTACAAAATCAAATGTATCAATCATAGCTGTGTATTGAATCAATATACAAAATAAACATTAAGCTGTATATTGAATACATCTACAGAATAAATAATCATGTGTATATTGAATAAATCAGCAATATCAAATCTATCAATCACAGCTGTGTATTGAATAAATAGACAAAACAACATAAAGCTGTATATTGAAACAATCTACAAAATAATAAAATCAGCTGTACATAGAATAAACCTACAAATTAACAACCAAGACTATATATTAAAAAAATCTACAAAATAAACAATCAGCTGTATATCAAATATACAAATAAACATTAAGCTGTATATGGAATAATTCTACAAAATAAACAATCAGCTATATATTGAATAAATCTACAAATTAAAAACCAAAGCTTTCTGTTAGATTGAATTAATTTACAGAATGAAAATCAGCTGTACATTGATTAACTCTTCAAAATAAATAATTAGCTGTATATTGATTGAATCTACAGAATAAACAACAGGCTGTATATTGAATAAATCTACAAAATAAACATTTTGTTTTATAATGAATAAATCTACAAAATAAAAAATCATAGTTGTAAACTTTAAGCTGTATATTGAAAAGATCTACAAAATAACCAACCATAGCTGTGTATTGAATAAATCTACAAAATAAACAGTAAGTAGTATATTAAATAATTCTACAAAATAAACAATTACAGTTGTATTTTGTATAATTTTACAAAATAAACAATCACCTGTATCTAGAATAAATCTACAAATGAATAATGAATCTCTAAAATAAACAAACAGCTGTATATTGAACTTTTCTATAAAATAAACAAGCAATTGTATATTAAATAAATCTACAAAACAATAATTTTAAATGCCTTTATTTTCCACAGAAAATGTCAATTTTGGATCCTAGGCTGGAAACTTATGCACTCCTAGGTTTCATTCCATGATGTATAATGTATCTCTAACTAGCAAGTCTATTTCCCTCAAAGGATATTAATCAGCTGATGTTTGTCTCACCTGGCATTGCGTAAATCTAGATCTACAGTAACTGCTTGTCTTAAACCAGTACCATTAAATACTAATGCTGTTTTCTCTACTAATGTATCACATCCTATACCAACACTACCCGACTGTACTGATGACCATTTACTACGATTTACAGCTACTTTATCAAATGTATCTTTTAAGTATGTCTATTAAATAAAAATAATACCATTTAATGAAATTGTCAAGTGGTAACGAGCAAAACCTTCAAAGATGGGTTAGGTGGATGAGCCTCTAGAAGGTGTCCTAGTACAGATTTAATGCAATTTATGTTGCCAGTGTGAAAAAAAGCCACATTTCAGAATGACCCAGCAGAAGTTGAGGATCGTACTTACAGGATTATTTTGATATAAAATAGATTGACAAGCATCTCTACCATAACCACTATAACATATACATGTAGGATAATCACAGTAACCATGTCCATTACAATAGTTAGGACAGGCTGGTCCAATATATATATCTTTAATGGCCCATGTTGACGGTACTGATTGGCCCTCATATGGTTGAATCCATTGGAATCTTGTACCACTGTTTAAAAAATGAAGGAAGAACATTTTATGGATATCTTGTCAAATGATGCCATACTGAAACACACAGGGTGTTTTTGCAATACTGTCAAGCTCATAAGTGGACATAAATAGTCTATAACCTGTCTATTCTAAACAGATATACCTTAAACAATATCACTTCAAACATAACCATACTATTAGACACGTCTTAAACAAGTCTCATATTACATCTAAAGAATTATACTTACTTAGACACAGGTAATCCATGTAGCGGTAATATGACTCGCTGCCATTCATAATCAGGAGAACTATAATATATCGTAGGCATACTAACACCGGTAGTACAATGGGGATCATTAGGTAGACATTGTGGCATTAAATATTTCCACGTCAAACCATGGTCAGTAGAATATTGTAAATGTACTGGACTAACTGAAACATTACTAGGTATATCACAACCAACATTGATCATAAACTGCAACATATAACCTTTATTTAGAGTTATTTCCCTTGTTACTAAGGAAGAAGGTTCGTTGTTCACTGTAGTGCCTTTAATGGCATTCAGTTCTTTACAATATTCCCCTGCACTCATATGGTCAAATGTTGTAAAATCTTTTGGGTTTAATGGATCACTATTGTTCATTTTGAATTGTTTTGGGTTGATCTCTTCTCCATTGATCCTAATACTGTCTATTAACCAATCACTAAGTTGTGGACCTTGATGTTGTGGTTGCCACCATCTCAATCTAGTACTGGTTGCCTTAGCTGCTTGGGGAATTCTCAAACTTATAAAACTTAAAATAGAAATAGAACATTATTTTGCTAATGAGATGATCATACAATTATTGAAAAATATACTCATTTTAAAACATACATGTAATTAGGTGACAAATATATTGCAATATATAAATCTACTTTACCTATATGATCCATTGAAATCATAATAAAACCTATAAGGTGAAAATAGCAAATTGTGGTCATTATAAAACCTACCTTGGTGAAGTATATAAATTATAATATAATTCTATTATTGGTGACCAGGTAATTCCACCATTGATAGAATAGTCTAATAAAACACTTTCATTTCTAGATAATGGTGGCATATTACAACCAAACATAAAATAAAACTGGATAAACATTGAGTTGTGTAGATCTAGATCTCTGGTAATTAGAACACGATTACAATCCTGTAATAAAACATAACATTTTGTTACAATATGACCCAAATGTTTTTGTTGACTTAGCCCATTAAAACTAAAACAGGGCATTCAGAACACATCCGGAACAATGGCCTTTTTCCGCACCAAAATTGCAAGAAATACACTGTGTGCAAAAACATTTCTATCAAATCTAACATAGATCAACATCAAATACCTACCCCAATAAAATGTAAAACTTTTCCTGAAGCTAAATTATAACATGGTGTAACAATTTCACCACCAACTATATTTATCCAATTCTTGGTAGACTCAACATTAAAATCATCAATTAATATATCTGGTAATGGTGATGTTGATATATTACATGATATACCACTCCAACCTTCATCACATCTATAACATTAATAATAACAAATAACAATTCACCTTTCATTCCTATAACATGTGAGAATATTGCAACAAACAACCAAAATAAATCTATATTCAATCCTTAAATAAATTAAACTATTAATAAAATTCATCCCATTTATAAAATTTACAGTAATAATCATCATCAATTAGCATTAATTCTTGATTATATTAATCTCAAAAAATATCATAAATGTTCTACAATTCCTTAAGCATCATATAAAAAAACTTGATTTGTGACATCCTTTCAACACATGTTGTTATTTTTAACTTTTTAAAATCACACTGCACCTTGATTAATAAAACAATATTACCATGAAAACTTTACAAATAAAATTACTTACATACAAGAATCATTGGAACAGCGTCCATGTCCGTGACACATCTGTGTACAACCATTACCTATATACAGATGAGATAACGCCCATGTATTACTAGGATTGAAGTCATCTGGTTGTAGCCAGCGGAATCTTGTAGATTTAGATCTGAAAGTTTCAAATGATTTTGATAAGAAATTAATATTGTAAACAGGAAAAGATAAATTGGCCATCTGCTCTTTGGTTATGAGACAGATAGAGAACACCATCATAAAGACAAAAGAGCCATTTATATTTCATATTTAAAGTTTTCATTTCATGTTTGTTCTGTGGCTGATTCATACCACATTCGTGCATGTGTACCTACCTTACATAATATGGTATAGGTATAGTTATTCTTGTCCAGTTATAATAGATATCTGAACTATAGACAGTACTAGTAAAATAACTATTACAATCTATATCGGAGGGTACACAGGCAGGTTGCAGTAAACTCCAAGATTTACCCATATCAAACGAAAACTCCACTCTTATACCTAAAACAAATGTTTATGATAAAATACAAACATCTAAAGGGAGATTATTGCACTGTGTAATAAATGATGTCATAACACTTAGTGTATATTTCTGAAATACCTGCAGTGTTACTAGTGCTATAACTGTATTGGTTAGTGTCAGTCTTTTCCTGATAATTACATTGAAACAAAATGACAGATATGATTGGGGTAACTTACTGAAACACTGATTGTGCTGTTGGCAACCCATAGCTAAATAAAACTGTAAATATGTTCCCTCTTTGATACTAACATCAGCAGATATTGCATACCTCATCTTCTCTTTCTCTGTAATAATAACCCACAAAATATTAGATATAGTTGCAATATTAGACGTAATAGAGAGATCATACCAAGATCTTTTGAAAATTATAATAATCTGACAACAATTCTTTAAAGCATTTAAAAAAAATGTTCATCACAATGAATTATATAAACTTTTCAATTGTGACCCCAGAACTTTGGCTGCTACTGAAGGTGCATAACTATAATTCTATTACAGACAAATGTAGAAAATATAATAATTCCAAACCTTTAAAGTGTAGTGCCAGGAATGGTGAATCACAGACTGATTCTACTATACCACCAGGAAACATTAGCCAGGAGGAATCTTCTGGTACCATGGGTTGATCTTGTAATACCTGGTCTCTATATATATCACCTCCAATATATATCTAGTAAATATAAAAGTCTGTACAGTACAACTATATTCATCATTAAATAAATAGAAATAATATTTACATATTCAAACAATACAGAACTTGTAATGATATTTATAGAACTATGAAATTCATCTTCAATTGAGGTTATATATACTATGGGATTAAAATGATGGATCAATCTTGAATGTTTAAGTGATGAAAGTGGACATAAAGAAACAAAACTTACTTGATCTATAGACCAAGTTTCAGCAAATGTACCATCAATACTGGGTTGCCACCATCTAATCTGTGTGGACTGTGTTCGGGCTCCAGGGGGTAGATGTATAGCTATATATTTAGATATATGACCATGTATGTGAAAATCAAATTGTTCTATAGTGGTCCAATGTATACCACCATCAGTTGTGTATTGTAAATATATAGGTGAAGCAGGGTTGGTGGGATGATGACAACCTTGTTGTAGATAGAACTCTACTGAACTGTAAACAGAAAGAGCAACATGAACAGATAAAATACAACTAACCATTAAACTATTCTTTAAAATGCAGAATTAGATATATGTATATATATGACTATTTATATTTCCTTTCATTTAAACATTTAATTGCATACCTTACAGTAACAAGATTCAATTCTTTAGTTTGTAAAATCCTCTCTCCATTATTATTCATATATAGACTGGGACCAGTAAATACTAGACCACACTTGGTAGACACATCAACATTACTCCATACAGCCCACTTCTTACCATCTAACTCACTGGGAGCTATACACAAATAAAATAATCTTACATGTAGATTTCAATATTAAGAATGACTTCTTAACCTTTTGATCATTATAAGTCACTTATCTTGAGGATTTTGCTGGATACTCAATGTCCAAACTCTAAATTGGGGACAATATTTATTATGTTGAACTACTACTTACCATCATTTAAAGGACCAAGAGGTAAATCACCACGAAATGGGTAAGGCAATAGTACAGGTAATCCAAAGTCTTCCTTTAAATAGGTAGGATTAGCTTGTACCGGTTCACAAAACATTCCTTCATAGCCTTCATCACAATCACACATCATATACTCATTACAACGACCATGTCCATTACAATGACTTAAACATGACATTCCAATAAATACATTATCTATAGCCCATTCTGGTCCATAGTCATACTCAGGTATATTTCCTTGATACCACCGAAATCTTACAGACCTGCAAATTACAAACTTCTCCATTACATGTAAAAACTATTTTATTAGTACAAGAAAACATGAATTTTAAGATTATCAATTGCCTTAAGATTTATAGCCTTTGTCTGTATAAATCACTAGGCATATTTATACCCTTACAATTGACTGATTGTACAACAGAAACACAACGTAATTTCATTTATAGTGATCTTAATATTTGTTTGACGTCAGCTAACTGCATCACCTTTCAGATTTGAAGCTGATATCAGGTTTTCCTATGATTCTACAGATACGTACTATGGTCACAAGAAATATTTATATTTCCTGACTCCAAAACCAATTAGCATGCTACAGATCTATCATAAAACACCAAATACTATGGTGGCATTTGATTGATGAGTTCTGAACAGGTTAAATTTTGCCCCCAATCAACAGGTATGGAAGCGTATATGTCGCATTCAAAATTTCCTGCTCCACTATTTTGAATTCTGACTGCAACTACAGTTTTTTTGGCACACATGGAAGTGAGCTGAACACTGTTCCAAAGTGTTTTGTTGATTCCATAAATCCCGAAAGTGCAGAACTATCAAGCGACGCCTTGTATTCAAAGCACTTACCCACAAAGATGAATATTATCAACAGGAACAATAACTCTTTTCCAGTTAGATGTTGTTCCACCATAGTAAATAGTAGCAGGGATCTTACTATCAAAACATTGTGATTCTGATATTTCAGCACAGTTTTCTACTAATAAATGCCATGATTTCCCTCCATCACTGGTATATTGTAATAATATAGGATATTTCTCTGTTGACTGGCTTCCACATCCAACATTGATCTAGTAATCAAACAATTAACAATTAAACATAGAAATGTTTACCATCAAACCTGATAAAAAAGTAAAATATCTAAAACAAAAATTAGCCCCATAAAAACTCAAATTTATACACACACTTCCTAATTCATAACCATGCATCCACATTCAACAAACACCTAGAAACTGATATTGAGCCAAATATACGTACATCAAATTGTAAAACTGACATTGGACCAATATTTAAATCCCTAGTAACAACAGATTTCTCTGATTTACCATTATTTCTGAATACTAAAGAAGATATACCAGATTCATTGGTGGATGGTCTGAAATATAATTATTGGGATAAAGGGATGTTTTTTGTGCAAATACATGAAGACATTCAAAGAAGGTATGTTAATATAGGATATGGTTTATTGTGACAGCTACTCTGACATGTCATTGACAAATCTAATTTGTCCTTACAGACTTGTGCTGTTAAAACTTGGTAGTTACCATCTTATTTTTTTATATTTTTACTAAGAAAATAGAGCACTAGGAACTCAAATTTGACTTACAGACTGTTAAATTGACAATATCCCCCTATTTCACCACCATTGATAAATAACCAATTATCATTATCACCATTATCACGAGTAAAATCATCTTGTAGTAAACTAGGATTATTAGTCATAGTACCAATAAACAAATTATCTATTGACCATGTTCTCTGCATTTCACCTACAAATATCATGATTAAGTAGTATTTTGACCTTGCAAGTTTATGCATATAACTGGATATTCAAGATACAGTAATTTAATCATGACTTACAGAACGGTATAATTTTACAATAGTGTTATAAAGAGTAGCTGAGGTTTCAATGGAAACTAATTGTGCAAGTAATCTATCAGTTTAAGTTGCTGTTGGAGTTTTAATGCTTATCAATTCAATACATTTTTGCTCATGTGCTTTTTGTACATGTCTATTTTCAGTATAAACTATCATTACAACAAACAATATTACAAACTCATATTAAAGTCATATTAAATGCTTTTCATTTTATGTGAAATGTGTGAAAAGATAAAATAAAAGTGCAAACCATCATTCATTGGTTGCCAAAATCTAAATCTTGTTGAGTTCATTCTTGCTGACATTGGTAAATTAATACTGAAAAATCTGTAATGTAACATAAATATATCAATAAAAATTCAAAATGGAGTCACTAACTAAGGAGGAAAAAACATTTGCCTGTAGATACTGTGGCTGTTGAAAAACAGAAAAATTACACATAATACAGTTTTTGTCATTTGCGTAAAGAAATGATTGACTGAAATTGTTATTACTTAATCAATTGTTGTGAATTTCAACGGTCAGGGAGAGTTGTTCAAGTTTACTATAATAAACTAATGCCAATAGGTTTTTATATTTAAAAATCATTTTAATCATCACTTACCGTTTGCCTGTTTCATTTCTATAATGTAGTTCCTGTAATAATTTCCATGTAATTCCACCATTACTAGAGTATTGTAGTAAAACACTGTGTGTTCGAGGCCAGTCTGATTCTTTGCCTTTACAACCATATCGAAAATAAAACTCTATGGTATTTAACATAGAGGTATCAATATCTTTAGTTACTCCCATTCTTAATGAATTCTGAATAAAACAAATAAATTTTCTGTATAGTTAATCTAATTTTGTTTTACTGTATTCTTCATAATTTTGAATCCCTTGAAAATATCTGATTTTTAGACAAATTTCATCTTTATAATCTTCAGAAAACCGTTTAACACTTAACTGACTAATGTTTCAGTTCCACACAGTTACGATCATGAGTTACAAATGGAAAAATACCCATAAGATCAACCTACAATATTTTACTTGTTCTAAAAAAAAAATGTTCAATTGGTAGAGAATTGATGAAGATACATGCAAAGAAAGCTTGATTGAACTTGGTTCAAACCTTATGAAAAGTGAGAGAATTTCCATCCACAAGATGACCACAAATATCAGTTGATTCTCCACCATATATTTCTCTCCAGTTGTTACGATTAATCTCACTGGACCTGAAGTCATCTCTTAACATCATTGGTAGTGGTACAGTTGGTACACAATAATCACCATCGTAACCTTTATCACAACTAGAAATAAATAGACCATCTACATACCACTTAGCACCTACGACCATCAAAGATTATTAACTGGGAAACCTCATTTATAAAATTCAATAATTTTGTCACTGTCTATAATGCGCATCTCTAGTTTGGCAAACACCACACACTGTACACAGAAATATATCGAAAATTGCAGTTGACAACCACCAATGACTTGTGTTGTTCTTGGGTTGCATGTTCAGCTCGTCCAGATTCTTACTTATTTTATTCCTACAAGATAAACTTGCTGACAACAAAGTTAGCGAATATGATTCATCATATAAACAATGCAGTCACAAAATTTTTAAATATAACAAATAAAAATACAAATGAAATAAAATAATTTCGCAATTGATAAAAGTATTTTACAACACATGAACTTACATACACTTTCCTTTATTACAATACCCATGACCAGAACACATCCATGGACACCCCTCACCTAGATAGACATTGTCTAGAGCCCACACTGTACCTCTAGGATGTGATGTATGTTGTAACCAACGGAACCTGGTAGCAGGTGATCTGAAATAGTTTAGTATGTTTCAATAATAATCATTATTCAATGTAAAATGTATTTTTAAAACAGTTTAATGCATTTTGATTCTGTAAAATTAGAAATCATATAACAATTTGTTTAAGTGTTGTAATATTTATACCAAATGATTTTATAAGATATGTGAACAGCATACATCAGTGTGTCATCAAAAATGAGCGTAGTTAAGTTCAAATTCAATAATGTCACTGGAATAGATATGCAGTTAATAAAGATGTAGATATTTGTTATCCTGATGACATTCCATATATATGTTTTGATGCCTTAAAATCTTGTGGTAATGTACTTGCTTGATGATGTTAGCATAAACTTGTCCACCTCATACACATGTACTTGTGTATATGTACTTGATCACAGCAACTTATTATGTCCATTAAATACACATGTACATGTACTTGTGTATTTGTTAAACAAGTTGTCCATTGAAGTATTGTGTATTGAATTTTTTTTTCATTCATCCATTCATTATATTATCCCCTTTGGCTGAATGTTAGACAGGACCATGTCCTTGTATATTGGGCCAGGTAAAATAAAGAGTGTATTTATTAATTGACATTGAATCCTCAAATAGACTTATACAGAGCTCCCAAATAATTGAAGCTAACTTACACTGCACCAGGTGGTAAATAAACAGTCACTCTAGTCCAGTTGGTGTGTTGATCACTAGAATATTCACTAGATAAATGATAACCACTACATTCAAAATTAGGTGGCATACATTCACTAACTACTGGATGCCAAGTTTTACCCATATTCACTGAATATTCTAACATAACACTGTATAATGTACCATATAGTGATCCACAACCCATAGCTATTTCAAACTGTAAGAATGTTGATGGCGTTACATGGTAATCCCAAGTCTCTGCATATCTTAATCCTAAAAAATAGGAAATTGATCTTCCTTTATAAGTTTATCGTGAATTAAATTAGTTAAGACATCAGAAATCAACTTAACCTTACAGCAAATGATAGCCTTTAGGCGACAAAATATTTTGTTGATGTGGTAAACAGTTGTTACAAACAATACTTAGTGGAAAGTTTGCACAGTTCTTGTACAACACCTGCTAACATTATCTGATATCCAACATTGATGATTGGACTTAGAAAGAGTCTCAGACGTTTACTATAGTTAACTTTACCTGAATTGGTGCTAAATTCCAGAGCATTTCCTTTGGAATTACATGTAATTCTAGGTACAGCACTATCAGCTAGGAACCAGGTATGAGGGTCTGGCATCATCATGTTAAATTCATCTTGAAATCCTATAGTATTACTATCATTAACACCAATTAATACACTATCTATAGCCCATTCTGCTCTTGGCATACCTAAAAAAGGAAAATTTGTGTTCACAATTCTGTTAAAAAATTTTGCTCTTTTTATTGAAATCATTTGGAACATGTATTCCACTCCTCACATTAAAAATGTAAATTTAATTTTAATGTGATAGATTTTAATCCTAATATTAAATAGCCTTCTAAACAACCTTGATATTAAATAGAATGAAGAGGTATCTTAACATCAATTCTGGCCTTAACATTTCTGTAAAATATGCTTCAGCAGAATATTAATTTGACACTCCTATACCATAAGATGTCTCTAAACTTTTAGGGCATATCAGATTTTACAACAACAAAGATTACCTCCATGTCCTAAAGGTTGCCACCATCTAAATATTGTCTGGTTAGTTTTAGAATCTTTAGGAAGTTCAACTTGAACAACTTGTGTTGTAGAATTAAATACTTTAGGTTCTATAACTTTCAATATATTCCAACTAATTCCATTGTCGACTGAATAATCCACTATAATCCCTTCATTTCTGTTTTGAGGTTGTCGGCAGCCCTTTTGATTTCTCTCTCCACCTATTTTGATCACAAACTGTATCATTCTGGAAAAAAATAGTCATGATACAGTGCACCATTTTTCCCACTTCCATTGACTGATTCTGTAACTAAACTTAATAATACTCAAGCAATATTCTTTATGAACAACGAAAAAAGCAGACAAACCAAACCAAAGTTTAGATGGAAATGTCCGTGTGAGTTAAAATACCCACAAACCTTAAACTACTAGTGTCTAAAGGATCAGATCTAGCTTCTCTGGTACCAGGTCCATTAAAATATAGAGAATTAGCAAAATCTACCACCCCACATCCTCTACCAAGGTAACCACCAGTTATCTGATTCCAATAGGCTGTAGGTTGATTTCTATTATCAAATCTATCCAACATTCCTTTAGGATTAGCTTCATCAGATTGACAATTTATATCTAGAAAAACAGAAACAAATAAATCAATGTGCAATCAAAAAATAACTAACAGCCACAAGTCATAGTCACTTACGCTATCAAGATAAAATATATGTATGTATAAGATGGAATTGTATACAAGAACATAACACTGGACGACTGGAAAGGCTTGGGTGTACAAAACACATGTGTTACAGAATCCAGAAATAAACAGTTAAACAGCTACCTTAAAGGGCTACAGTAAAGCAGTAAGTCATCATTCGATCTGGTTTGATTTCCTTCCTACTTCAAAAGACAACTTAAATTCGAACTGAATGGTGCAAGTTATAAAATGTCTTATTCTTTTGATTGATGAAATACAAATACAAAATACAATTTGACATTTTAAGTTTGGTAGGAAATATGGAATGTTGCTGATTCCTACCTGCTGATTGCTGATCACACTGACATTGTTGATTGACACACACACCTCTTCTATGACAATGTTTATCACAACTAGGTCCAATATATACATCATCTAGAGCAAAACTATGGGTCATATCACCAGGCTGCCACCAGCGAAATAATACTGGACTGAAATCAAATCATAAACTAATGCATGCACCTCACAAACTTTCAATACAATGGAATAAGAAGAAAAAGATGAAAAGCAGCATTGTAATAATGGTTCCTCTATTGTTTATATAATCGATTGTACTTCTCAAGAACATAGTTTAATGCTCTAAGCATGCTTTGTATAGGAGGCATGTGCTGAAGAAAAATGATAAAGTGTGCTCTCTTGACTCATACAAAAAAAACTGTTACTTACTGTTGGGCTATCTTACTACTAACAGGTATTACCACTAAAGTCCATTCACCATGTGTACCTGGATAATACAGACTACCTTCTGTGTAATCACCATCACAATCTTCTTGTTGATAACAAGGTTCTTGTACCAGATTCCAACTCATGCCATTATCCTGACTGTATTGGAACATTACAGGATAGTTCCATCGAAATCTGTGACCACATCCAACATTGATCTATAGGAGAGCAACCATAAAATGTAAAAAAAAATATTTTGGATATTCTTTAGACTAAATGGCCATAAGAAATAAATTATATTGTATCATTTCAAGTTTTACTGACACTGAAACATTGATCTTTGAAATCTTATAGTCAGAACAGAATTTCATTTTGAAACATTTCACTTATATGATAATAGATATTGACAGTATCAGCCAACATAAAAAATACTGTACCTTAAACTGTATGATATCACCCATCTTTAACTGTAAATCTTTAGTTATAGCATATTTATCATTAAATTGATTTCCAAGTACCATAACTGGCATACTAGATTGACAATATTTACTGTTTATACCTTCTGTTACCATTAACCATTGACCAGAATCAAACGGATCTGGAGAGGCCTATAGAGGTGATTAAGAGAAACTTTTGTAATATATGGTACATACTTAGGTATCACGTAGGCCAAACGACATTAGATATAGAACAAGAGTGAACCATCCCTTTGGATTTAATGCAATATCAATGACACTATTAAGCACCTATGCTTTCCTTTAAGTTTCCTTTTATGAGTTTATCATATCATCATGTACAATTCTTACATCAAAGTCATCATGTAGTTGTGGTAATCGTTCATGTGGTCCAATATATATTTCATCTATTGCCCACTGATCATTCTGTTCACCGGAATGTTCTGGCTGCCACCATCTAAATCTGGTGCTGGTAGTCTTAGACTGTTCTGGTAATTCCACAAATACAAATCTGTAATGAAGGTATTAAGTATGTTAAACATCATGATTGTGCTGGTATTCAACTCAATATGTAGGAATGTAAACAAACATGAAGATCAATTGAGATCACACTTGCTATTTACTTGAAGTTTGCATACTAGTTCTTTTTACAGATGTGACTATTGTTAGGCATTGTATCATCATGTAAATCTCTGCAAGTAATAAACAGGAACTGTGCCATAAATCTTCATCTTGCATCCAATTTTATAATGTTAAAAGAAATACAGGTACCTTGGTTGCTTAAATTCTGTGAAATGTATTTCCTCTAAAATAGTCCAGGTATTACCACCATTATTACTATACTGTAGTAATACAGATTCTGTTCTTTTATCACCACCATTACATAGTTTATCATTACCACCCAATCTAATATAGAACTGTATAAAATCATCTACAGTGGTATTTAAATCTTTAGTTTGTAATTCACGAACTCCATCCTACAAAACACAATTGAACATGTATATATAATCTACAACCACTTGTCCTGAGATGAAAATAAGGGAAAATTTACAAATATATAGAGAAGAGCAGTTTCTCTGTTAGTTAGGGTATTGGAATCTAGTGAAACTCTTGTTTGCATACGTAATGTAAGTTAAGTCAAACTGCAAGTGAAAATTTAGGTAGTCTAGAAAAAGTCATTGTTCCAGTGGACCACACTATCATAGAGAAGTTTGGCCAGGGACAAGCAAGAAGAGATGATCCTTGAGCTAAGGATGTTTTTCTTATTCTTGCAAATTATGACTGCTTCTTTCACAGAAAGGTATAACTCCAAATTCTCTAACATTAATTACCTTATAAAAATACATAGATTCTCCTGATACAATTACACCACAACCTTCTCCAACTTTAGCTATATCACCACCTATTATTTGTATAAAATCTTTCTCTGGTTCATATCTCATTCCAAAATCAGCATGTATAATACTCTCTCTAGGACTAGCTGATTGACAGTTCTTATCTATATATCCCTTATCACATCTACAAACAATATAATATATCAATCTCAGTCCATGAAGCCCCGCTGCTGATCTTAAAGAACTAGTCTTACATATAAAAAATTCCGAAAATTTGAATGGTCTTGAAAGGTTACAATTCCACATGTTACAATAAATTATTCCTAACAGACCTATGAAAAACATCTGCAAGCAAGGTTTTATTGTTGATATTTTGTTTAATATCAAATCAGTGATCTCAGGATCTGTAATAAGTGACATAGTATATAATACAATTGATCTTTAGTGTTGCTTTACCTTCTAAAACACTTTATACATATATTATATAATAACATTGCAATTATTCTTCATCACCTTCAATTTGAGAAACATATACACAAATGTTTTGTTTTGTTTATATCTTAAATATATATGTACATAATAATTTACTTGCAGAAACCTTGTTCACAAGCACCATGACCATTACACATATCAGGACACTGTTGTCCAACATAGAATCTTCTGATAGCCCAAGCATCATTAGGTCCCCATTCTGGTTGTATCCATCGAAATCTGGTATGTGGTGACCTTCAAATAGAATGAATTTGCTCATACAATATGTCCCATTTCACCATCTCTATTTGTTTTCTTAAAATATTGATGATTAAGGATTAATGTGTCTTAATACTTATGAAATATCTATTATAATATAAACATTACCACTTACCAAGTATCAAGTAGAAATATAATATAAACAATACCACTTACCAAGCATCAGTTGGAAGTATAGTATAAACACTACAACTTGCCAAGAATCAGTTGGAAGTATATCATAAACACTACCATTTACCAAGTATCAGTTGGAAGTATAATATAAACACTACCACTTACCAAGCATCAGTTGGAAGCATAAAAAAACAATACCACTTACCAAGTATCAGTTGTAAGTATAATAAAACACTACCACTTACCACATATCAGGTGGAAGTATAATATAAACACTAACACTTACCAAGTATCAGGTGGAAGTATAATATAAACACTACCACTTACCAAGTATCAGCTGGAAGTATAATATAAACACTACCACTTACCAAGTATCAGTTAGAAGTATAATATAAACAATACCACTTACCAAGCATCAGTTGGAAGTATAGTATAAACATTACCACTTGCCAAGAATCAGTTGGAAGTACAATACAAACACTATCAATTACCAAGAATCAGTTGGAAGTATAATATAAACACTAACACTTACCAAGTATCAGGTGGAAGTATAATATAAACACTATCACTTACCAAGAATCAGTTGGAAGTATAATATAAACACTACCACTTACCAAGTATCAGGTGGAAGTATAATATAAACACTACCACTTACCAAGTATCAGGTAGAAGTTTAATATAAACAATACCACTTACCAAGCATCAGTAGGAAGTATAATATAAACAATACCACTTACCAAGTATCAGGTGGAAGTATGATATTAACTTTAGTCCAATGAGAATATTGTGAGTAATGGTAAACAGTTCCAGGTTTATATGTCTCACATATAGCTGGTGGCAGACAAGAATCATACACTAAATTCCAGTAAATACCGTGATCAGAACTATACTCCAGATACAGTTGATTATCACGATTTTTACTGTATGGTACACCACATCCCATTGTGATATCAAACTGTATCATTTGTGATGGGCCAACATTTAGAGATTCTGTCATCAAATATCTCGACTCATTAACTTTCTCTTTCCCAGAAAAACTACAAAAGATATATTATTGTGGGGTGTACAATGAACAATATTTTCTAAAAGCTAATGCTGTGAAAATGAATTTTACAAATCGATGTAGGAAAGCCATATACACATGTATCAGCTCCGTGTCTATTTCAGGCATTTCTTTTGTAATCAGCAGAAATACTTATGACACTTACGTTATGCTTTTTGGAGCACCACAATAACTATCAACAAGTTTACCAAGATGAGCTGTTAGGTCATCTCTCATATCTTTCATATCACTGACATCTATTAATAACGTATTGGTCATCTCCTGAGATAAACTAACATCATCTATAGCCCAAACATCTTGTCCTTGTCCTGAATGGTGTAACTGTCTCCATCTAAACTTACATGACTCTCCTTTACTAAAATCTGGTAACTGAACAGAGTCCATCCTGTAAATAGGTTGACATTTTTAACACCAATGTGTTTCACATTGGTATATTTCAAAGGTCCAAATGAGGCAAAATCATTGTTAAAAATAGTTACGACAGCTCCTTGACTCTACATCACCATATTTACTCTTGCAGACATTTAGATGACCATAGTCTTCAAGCCATCATTCCTTATGTTATTGGAACTAATATCTAAATAACATATATGTGACATTTTGAAACATTCTTGATTATGACAGTGTTATTAGCCACTTAAAAACCATGTAAAGCATGTGACATTGATAAAAAAGAGAACATCTGTTTATGAAATTAAATTTCCTAAATTCATATGTGGAAGGAATTAATCTTACATTGGTTGTTTGAAATATTCAGAAGAAAATTCTCGCAGATAATGCCAATATACACCTCCAGTGCAGGAGACTTCCAATATAACAGATTCACTCAGGGATGGAGGTGGGCATTTAGATGTCATTGATATACTACCAACTCTTATACTAAACTGTAAATAACTGAAAGGAAACAACCATCAATTAATGTTCAATAGCTGATATATGGATTGTCCTGTTCTAGGTGATTAGGTAACATGGGTTTGAATCCGCCTATAGATAAGAAAAATTCTCATGCCATGGTTAGTGCTTCCGAGAGTTTCATCTCCTAATGACTAACATGTTAAAAGCTGAAAGGAAACAGACAACAATTAATTTTCCATTACATCCTCAAGTAAACATAAGAAGACTTACACTGCCTCTGTGGTATTCAAATAGGTGGTTTCAACTTGTCTTGGACCACTATTATCAAACACTAGAGCTTTACCAGATGATATAACTCCACAATTATAACCTATTTCTCCTCCTTCTATAGAGAGTAGTTGTGAGGACTGGACTATTAGATTGTTTTCAAAGTTCTCCAACAGTGATGTTGGGTTGGGTACAATACTATCTTCACAAAAGATTCCATGATAACCAAAATCACAGCTACAAACAAAATATAGTTTTGAAAACATACAAAAGTACATGTATCTGCATTTTCTGGATTAAAAATTTCAACTGGTAAATTATGTGTTTTATGAAGTCACTATTGCTAAATCTGCTAATAACATTTAGGGGTCTATTTGACAGAGACTTGATAAAATGCTTAGTTTAGAGGAATTGCATAAAACATTCTTTAAATCACAAGGACTAAATTGTAACATGTCTACCCGATTTTTTAACAAGTGGTTGCCTAGCAACATTTTCAGTATATCAAGGACAGTCACCTATCTGTGTCAAATCATACCAAAAATCTAATTTGTGCAAGATATTGTTGATTTAAACAAACACACATTATTTAAAAAAATTCTGACATAAACTGTCACCTCTATCGCCAACAAATTTTGATGAGTTAATAACTCAAATTCTGTTTAGTGAAAAATTGTCAAATTCAATCTTGACTAAAATCTCATCATTATAAATATTCACACCAAATTTCATTTAAATTGGATGAAAATTGTAGTCTCTATTGTGTTCACAAACAAATTTGGACACGTTTTTCACAAGTCAAGGGCTGTAACTCAAAAACCATTCATCGAAAAATCGTGAATATCAAACTTGTCCAAGATCTCATCAATATAAATGATCACACCAAATTTCATTCGAATCAGGTGAAAACTGTTGTCTATCGCGTTCACAAGCCAATTGTGGATGGACGGGGTATAAAAACTATAATTAAGTTCATCCTTCACTTTGTTGTGAAAGTTTAAATGAGTTTATTAGCAGTAAAACACTGTAGCTTGTACTTACTCACAACCATCTTGATGACAAGAACCATGTCCATTACATCCAGCCTCACAATCACCAATATAAACTAAAAATAAAATCATATTCAATTTTTATACTGAATACTTTCATACAATAACTTTATACTATTTCAATAATGATAAGTTTGAGCTAAAATATTTGTAATTCCATACAAATGAAATACAATGAGAAAACTTGCCTACACCCAAATCATTAACTATAGTCTACTCCCAATGACAATCAATAAGAAATAAATTTGTTTATCTAAATTATGATCTCTGAGGTTACTGAATATAGAGATAGCAGAGAAACTTAATACAAACCATCATCAATAGCCCAGTTTGGTTCTCCAGAATCTTGTAGCTGTTGCCATCTAAATCTTACATGAGGTACTTGAGCTTGATAAGGTACAGGAAGAGTTAATCTATTCCACCTATAATAGAAGGATATACTATAAACAAACAGTAGCAGTATAACTAATGTAAAACTGTTGAGTACTCATTTCATGCTCAATTCTAATCTTGATCAGTCTGATGGCCACAAATTTGATATCTTACTGAAAGTTACAATATAGCCAAAAATAACCCCTGACAAATTTACTCTTGGCTTGGCACAGATGATAATTGGCATACTTTTCTCCTTTTCTTTGGGCATTGTTTTAGGGTCTATAGTCTACAGTAAGGTACTTACCCTGATAACTGAGAGGAGGTAAATAAGGACTGGTAAGGGAGATAAGTACCATGACAAGTTGATGGTAAACAAGGTGTATATAGTGGTAACCAATCTAAACCATGATTAGTAGAATATTCTAACTGTAAACTGAAAAAAAAAACATATTCACAAACAAAATTCAAAACAGGCCATTAATAAATCAAACAACTGGTTGCCTAGCAAGATACGCCCACTTTCCTGATACATTTTCAGTGTACATGTATCAAGGGCAGTCACCTATCTGTGTCAAATCATTCCAAAAATCTAATTTGTGCAAGATATTGTTGATTTAAACAAACACATTATTTAATAAAATTCTGACATAAATAACATCTCTATCACTAACAAATTTAGATGGCAATAACTCAAATTCCATTTATCGAAAAATTGTCAAATTTAATCTTGACTAAGATCTCATCATTATAAATGATCATACCAAATTTCATTTAAATCAGATGAAAACTGTACTCTCTAATGTGATCACAAACAAATTTTGCCGTGTTTTTCATAAATCGAGGGCAATAACTCAAAAACCGTTCATCGAAAGATAGCCCACTTCGAACTTGTTCAAGATCTCATGAATATAAATGATCACACCAAATTTCATTCAAATCAAATAAAAACTGTAGTCTCTATTGCGTTCACAAGCCAATTGTGGACCAACGGGACCGGGGCGACGACAATATACAACCACATTATAATGTGGGCGTATAAAAATGAATAATCTCAGGAAAAGAAATTTTGTTGGAAATAGCAAAACTTTTCAGATGACATGACACATTTATGTTTAAATTTATTTGAGAGGCATACATGTATTTATCTGAATCCTGTAGTTGGGTTGCATCCTTTGTTCATGCATAATTCTAGCTATTGCTAATTAAACCCCCATTGCCACACCAAATGTCTCAGAGGTAGACTTTATATGCAAGTAAATTAGATATGATATTTACCTATTGTGTTGAACATTGATACCACACTGTAAATTGAGTTTAAATTGTAATATTTTGTTGCTGTTTGGTGAAGATTGGACTGGTAATTCAGGTAATATAATGACATTATCAATAGCCCAGCTATCAAAACCAGCTCCTCTATGGTATTTCTGTATCCAGCAAATTTTAGAACTACCACTATTCGGAATTTTCACTGACACCAGACTAGGTTCCTGAAGATATGAAAGTAAAATATATTCCATGCATACTCAATGCATGTAGTAAGTGCAAGCAAACATCGACGGACGGACGGATGTACAGACGGACGGAACGTATACGAGTTGATAGAAGCACTTACTGTATAGAGGTTGAAGGGCGATAACTTCTCAAAACTGACGTAAGAGGCCTAAATCTTGAAAAAGCCTTAAATTTAATCAGAAGTAAACTAAACTTTATCAAACCTTTCGATTTAGGTCCAATAACATCCATTTTAAGTTTCATCAAAATCTGTTGAAAACTATATGAGTAATAGCATATTCAAGATTTTGGGGCAAGGGCAATAACTCTGCTTCTAACGGTCTAAAATAGCTCAAATTCGAACTTGATCTTCGTTTTATGAATATGTATACACATACCCAATTTCATTTGATTCCATCAAAAAATCTAGTTTTTAGAGCGTTTACAAGCAAATGTTGACGGGCGTACAGACCGACGGACGGAGGGACAGGGGTGCCGACAATATACGTCCAAATAGAGAGGTGTGGGCGTATAAAAATACAGTTCTGTTTGAAATTGTTGTAAGTTGATGGTAAATGTACCCACATGAAATCTTGGTGGTTCCAATGTATCCACTATCTGAGTTTGTCCATTTCTATCTTTTATATAAATCACAATTTTGGCCTTTTCTGGAATATCTCCATTACCTCCACAATTTCCACTACCTATCAAATATACTAGGATATATCAAGATCAATAATTAATACAATTATTCTTGAGTACAGTTCACACAACACCCATAATAACAATAAGCATCTAAATCCTCTCGAAATCTGGGTGCAAATTATAAAGAAAGAACTTGAACCAATCATGTACCTGATCATAATTTAAACATGGATATGACTCTGAAACAATACTTACCAACTCCAATGTAAAACTGAAGATTATCAGCAACAGTTGTGTCTATATAAGGTGTACACATCAATCTTTTACCATCATAATCAAATACCATAGAGTTACCATATCTTATCTCACCACATGTTACATCAACATGACCACCAACAATATACCACCTAGATTTAATAAATACAAGTTATATCAACATGACCACCAACAATATACCACCTAGATTTAATACATACAAGTTATATCAGCATGACCACCAACAATATACAACCTAGATTTAATACATACAAGTTATATCAACATGACCACCAACAATATACCACCTAGATTTAATACATACAAGTTATATCAACATGACCACCAACAATATACCACCTAGATTTAATAAATACAAGTTATATCAACATGACCACCAACCATATACCACCTAGATATAATAAATACAAGTTATATCAACATGATCACTAACATTATACCACCTAGATTTAATAAATACAAGTTATATCCACATGATCACTAACAATATACCACCTAGATATAATAAATACAAGTTATATCAACATGACCACCAAAAATATACCACCTTGGTTTATAAATATTTGTACTTTATCAACAATATACCAGCTAGGTTTATCAAATACTTATACTTCATCAACAATATACCAGCAAAGTTGAAGAAATATTTATACCAATAAATATTTGTATTGTACTTCATCACCAATTCACCAGCAAGGTTTATTACTTATACTCTATCAACAATATACCACTTTGAATTATTAAATACTTATACTTTATTAACAATATACCAACTAGGTTTATTAAATACTTATACTTTATCAACAATATACCACTTTGAATTATTAAATACTTATACTTTATTAACAATATACCACTTTGAATTATTAAATACTTATACTTTATTAACAATATACCAACTAGGTTTATTTAATACTTATACTTTATCAACAATATACCAACTAGGTTTATTAAATACTTATACTTTATTAATCATATACCACCTAGGTTAATTAAATACTTATACTTTTTCAACAATTTAACACCTATGTTCAATGAATATTTTTACTTTATCGACAACATACACCCTAAGGTTAATAAATATTGAAACTAAATGAACAATAACCCACTAGGCTAATAAATATTGATATATTGTCAACAAATAACTAATATAATTTTGTGAATCTATTAAAGTGGGTGTTCAAGATAAATAATGTTCAATGTACATACCCAGATTGAGTTTTGGATTCAAAGTGTTCTGTTAATATACTGTCATACAGTATATCAGTAGGTGATAGGTCTATATCACGACTAACTACATAGTTGTATGTTTGATTTCCATCATTAAAATAAATAGCATTATTATCTGAATGACACTTTGGCTGAAAAAGTAAAAATAATAGCACTACACTACAAGTAGTTTTAAAAATTGATACCAAGGATAAGCCTCTTACAGGAAAGAAAAATTCAATTGCAGCCCCCAAAAAGCTCTTTTTTTAGGAGATAACAATATAAATGCTGATATACATGCTTAAGGTCAAGTTTTTAATTTTTACTAGGTTACTACACATATCCTTGATCTTACTTCTACTGCAGTAAAATATAACATGAAAAAATCTTGCAGTCTTGAATTCTAACCAGACTGTTAAAATAATAATGTATGGATACCTGAATATTTGCTCCAGGAAAAAATAACCAATTTCCAGGATCAACAGGATCAAAATCATCTTCCAAAACAGTGGGAGGGTTAGCTGTATTGACTATAACTATATTATCTATAGCCCAACAACTATCATAGTCTTGATTATAACTATCATCTTGTAATAATTTACGTCCTGATGTCTTTGTCTTTCTACCAGAATAAGGTGCGTAAGGTTGATCTGCTGGAAAACGAATTGGTATATAAAATGGAGGTCTCTGTGATGGTGGTTTTCTTGAAGTTTGTACTATAGTACTCTGTGTGGTAGATGTGGTATGTGGTTGTTTGGTAGTTGTGGTAGCAATAGTAGTTGTAGTGGTAGTAGTGGTAGACAGCGATAATTGTAACCACTGCAAACAAACACCTTCTCCTCTTGATTCTAATGGCAAATGGATCATGTGAACTTCGGTGTCTGAGGTTAATGGTGGTCTGAAATACATTGTGAATATTAAATCCTTCAGTCAATTGAGAATCAGAATTAAATTTGAAATTTCTTCTTATTTGGTTTTTATAGATATGAAATAGTTTGTAAATCATCTTATAATATTTATAGTTGTACATAGTTTGTAATATATACCATTTATCGATGTATAAAACTTGTATTAATTCGTAATAGTTTGTAAAAGTGTAAATAGTTTGAAACACTACCTAATAATATAATAGTTTTTGATATTGAAAACTAGTACCTAGATGTAAATAGGTTGTGTAGATGTAAATATTTTGTAACTATACGAAATAATTCATATAGATGTAAATAGTTTGTGTAGATATAACTTGTTTGTAACATTGAATAATAGTTACCTAATAGTTTGTATAGGAATAAACTGTGTACAACCACTATCACTGTATGATATAACTATATCATTATCCCTACTTATATTATTACCACAAGAACCAGCCGCTGTAATATAAAAAATATTTTTGTTTTTGTTTGTTTTTTTTATATATATCTTTAAAACAGAATTAATAATGCCTATTATTATATATACCACACAAAAGTAATATAATTCACAATATTCACAAATGCAATATCTTTCAAAGATTAACGGCTACTTACATACAGAAAACTGTAAGATTTTGGCAGATGTCGTATTCAATGGCATTGTAGTCTGAAAAATATAATCAACAATTTGTAGACCTTTGACATGTTTATATCGATTTGAAAAACTGTATGCACAAACCCTACCAAACTCTAACCCTATCAAAGCTACTTAATTGCATTCTAGACTATCATAATGGCTTTGCGCTTCAAGAAAAAAAAAATAGAGCACCCAAACGAGCGAAAACAAAAGAGATTATGTGCTGTAATGGTCAGTGTGTAATCAAAAAGGTGTATAAAAGTGTCAGTATTAGAAAATATGAACGCTGATATATACCTTACAGTAGGGAGAACTTGAATATTTACCTTTTATAAAAATTTAAGGCTAAAAATTGAACAACATAAATCTATCAAAAGATATTGTGAAAAACAGGCAGAATAAATAAGATCATAACTCACCATTACACGTTTTCCTACAGTATCACAAAATACAGCAGATTTACCATGTAATACTACTCCACATTTATCACTGATATCACCACCTTCTACAGTTCTCCTATAACATATAAAATATCCTATTATCAAGACAGTGCTTTTAATTTACAAGTTACTTAAATCAAGTAATCTTGGAAAATCTCTAGAAGTAAACAGGCACATATCATCGGTAATCAAGTAAATATCATCAGTAATCAAGTAAATATCATCGGTAATCAAGTAAATATCATCGGTAATCAAGTAAATATCATCGGTAATCAAGTAAATATCAGTAATCAAGTAAATATCAAAAGTTTACATTGTTTACACACAAGATCATCATCAAACAATGAAGTAAGCTATATAAAGAAACCACTATTTCCTTACCAAAGATCAGGTTTGAAGTTGACAGAAGAATCAAAATCATCTCGTAAAATAACCAGATCAGAATTGAGTTCAGCTAATTGTGGTCTTAAACTTTTATCTTGAGCATCTGAATCAAGATCAATCATTGTTTTACAAGTATTATAAATTTTAATACATATAGATATATCAATAGGAAAAGGTTAAAAATGTTCATGGCATACATTTCAAGATTTATCTCTCTTATGGTCAGGAACAGCAACACCAGAACAAGACTCTACATCTCCATAACAACAGAACATTTCAAGATATTTTAATAAAAAAAATAAAAATAAAATTACGAACTTGTAAAAAAAATTTAATTGAAATTGAAAAAGTTTTGATTTGTTTTGAAACTTTATGGATCAATAATATTGATCATGCATATATTGAGCAATAATAATTTACTATACCTCCCTCTTCACAGAGTTGTAATACTACAGTATCTTTAAATAATAACTGTTGTTGTAGATTGGCTGTTGCTCTAAAAAAATATAATATCACATGCAAAAGGTGGAGCTGAATATGTCAATTAATAAATGAATTTAAAAGAACCAGACAACAGCAAGCTCACATATACATCTTATTAGTGCCAAATTTTGACCTATTTTCCAGCTAGTGAAAAGATGAGTTTTTGTCTAGATGTGCCATGGGAAAAATCATTCCAATGTCTGCATCTGTGACACGGGAAAATAGGTTGAAAAATCAGAATTATTTTATAATATATACAAAAATCGATAATTCTGTGGCCAAAGAGAGAAATATTTCTTAAACTACTCACAAGAAAGTTACGCATCCCATTCCAGCATTAGGTGCTATCCATATAAATGAAAGTTGATGTGTTGGTAGATAATTTATGTGAGAATGTACTATAGAGCACATGAGATTCTGTCCAACTGGTTGATTACCTTGTACATATTGTTGATTAGGATACATCCCTCCCATAGCTTTATCAGCTATTGAATATAGACCGGTGAGGAAAAATCCATTAAAATTCATACTGGAAGTCACAGTTACTGTAATAAACATAGAAATTATTTCTATCAGGTAACACCAAAAATCTCAGAATTGAATTTGTTTTTCAATTCACAAATTCCAAAATCAATTATTCATTTGCATGCCATTGGTCTTAAAATATCTTCTAATCCATACACCTATTGATGAAAGAAACGACTTTCCATCCCAGAAATTTCCAGTGAAAACAAAAAAAGGCACTTTTATCAACCTGAAGACACTCTTAAACATGATACACAAAATACAATTAGGTAACCATTGTGTTTTGACATTAGTACTTGATATTTCAAAGAAAAGGAAAAGAAAACTGAAAATCCAATGTTGTTGTAAGAAGACAAGGATATTAGACAAGATAAAGGCAGAATCCATTGTAAACATTCAGAAACTAATCTTTATGTCATGATTAGTTAAGGAGAGGAACAGTTTCCAAAGAACTTACTTTCATAAAATTGACCAGGAACATAGAATTCTGGATTTCCCTTAACTGAAACACTGAGAGCTACTTCTCCTTTCTCAACTCCCATTTCTTGTATATTTCCATGATAGTTACATAAGAAAAAGAATGGTGCCATTGGTGGAAAATTCATGGCTACACATTGACTGACAAGTAGTATTAAAAATGTTAACACAATCAAATACATTTTCATACTTGGTATTTCTGAAACAAAGTTATTACACCACTATTAGCATAAAATATAGAACATAATATTTATTTTCTCAACTCAAATTATGGACAATTTAACACATTAAATTTAACCGATTAAATTGGCATTTTTATATGTAGTCTAAGAAAAATACAATGGAAGGTTAAATTCCAGTTTAAAAAAATCAAAAGCAAATTGAATATGTCTTTTTTTCACATTGAATACTTACAGTGATCCATTACTTTAAAGTAAAAATGTCACATTTACTTGATGAGGGTCTAGTATCACAATGTAAAAATAATTACGCAATTAAATGTTGAAGTTTAATGAACCAATGTTTCCAGGAAAATAAATGATGATTAATTATATCAAGTGATTTTGTATTTAAAACTGGGTTTCAGGAAAACTTCCACTCAAGGTCAAGTGTTAAAAGCGTTAATTATCACTGCACAATCTTTAGTGGCTGAAGTATATACGTCATAAATCAATTAATATTCATATTTATATCTCTTTTAATTAATTGATCTCCTTGACATGGCACTGCCAAAAATAGACACATCAATCAACAATTAACTTCTATTCCAATTGCTTTAAATACACAAAATACAGTGTAACTTTGAGTCAGAGAATTATATGAGAGAATTTATAAAGTATTCAAATACTCCTGGAATCTTTAAGTGACTTGAAGCACCATTGCCACCATTACAGAACTAGATCTGAGAATTTCACAGCCATGGATGGAGAATAAAATTACAAATAAGATGAGCTAAAAATACATAATCACACATGGATTTGCTTTAGAATGCGCAAATTGGAGCAGAATATCCATATCCAAGATCATCCACTATCTGAAAATCAATAAGTAAAACATTTTGTAAAATTGATGAGAAAACAGCACCTATATACTAAAGATTAGGACAATTGAACTGCTGTTGCAATTTAAACTTACAAGTTCTACGCACATATGAGTGCATGAATAGAAGTAATTCTCAGAATCATAATATCCTGCTTTAAGAACAAACAAAAACAACAAATAGTTGACATTACATATACTTTTGAAAAACATCCTATTTGAAACAGAACATCTAAATTATTAGTTTAACTGTAATAGAAGGTCATGTTAAAACTGGTCATAGAATTAAAGGAACCATTCCATATACATTTTGAAATAATATAAAGCTTTAACTTTTTCAGAGCACTCAACAAAATATCTGTACTCATTATTGCTAATTGTTTACAGAATTTCTGTTGAGACCTCTAATTGGCTGTATTCATCAGCTTACAATCCCATCATATTGATGCATTTACAAACTTTTCTGACTTTTAGTGTCAAGTTATAAGACAAATAGCTGTAATAGCTTGACATTGTGAAGATGGTGGAATTGTGGAATATAAAAGGTTTAACCATTGACATATTGTGTTATAAATGGTTTCATATTTAAAAGGACAAAAAAATTATGCTGATCAAACTGTGACAAAAGTCTTGAAATAAAATATATGAAGCAGAATGAAATAGGAATTCATCTGGGTATGCTTCTTAAAGTATGTTTCATACATCACACAAGGGTGTTACATGTCTATAGATAAGAGACCAGTGCCTTCGTGAATTTTCTTATCAAAGTTATAAAAAATACCAGGATTTATGGTGACCATAATCTCAACCGAAAAAGGAATGTGTAATATCAAATATTATCAAATATGTCAAAATAAAGCAAATGTTATCTAATATTTTGAGTTATTACATCTGCTGGGATGAAATAGGAACAGATAAACTGGACTAAATTGGAGTTAAAAAACTTATTTCTTCAGAATTCATCAGTACTCTGGATTGGGTTGTTAATGTCAATCTATGTGTGTTCTGGGGCGTCCTTACTTAAAATATAGTTTTCAATTGGGAGTGTAGTGTTTTTGTTCATAATTTCATTGTTTATTATTTTGAGTCTCAACATTTTCTGC
Organism: Lottia gigantea; assembly: GCF_000327385.1. Taxonomy (NCBI): domain Eukaryota; kingdom Metazoa; phylum Mollusca; class Gastropoda; family Lottiidae; genus Lottia; species Lottia gigantea. The sequence goes on from NW_008709379.1 coordinate 5,325,686, forward strand.
CCAAACAGTCATTATTAACTTCTTGAATATACAGTTAATGTTATAAGAAAAGAGGATGAGGTAGTGGGCTTTACTATAGAACTATCAATATCTTTTCAGGGTAGGAGGCCAAAACTTCATTGGAGACAATGATACTCTTGTGTTTATAATATTTCTCCGCCCTTACAATAATGACTTGAGAATTTAAGAATACAGCATCTGAATATTTTCCCTGAGCAATATGTAGTACTAAATATCTTAGTCTCATGAAATTTAACAGACATAACATGTATATAGACTGTCATCTCTTCCATGATGTTAATAGTATTTGTGAGACAAACTTCAACCTTAAGAAGAGCATACGGACATCTGGCATACCTACTTTCCGTATCATTTTATTTGGTCTCTAAATCAGTATTAAGTTTATAAAAAGGAGGGACACAACCTATGCTTCCTATAAAGGCAAACAATATAAACAGTCTTTTAATGGACTTTCCTATATATAATTATGTATAGGAAAATAAAATTCATGAAATGTCAAGATGCATCCATGGTATATAGCAAAATTATAAGCATTTCATTTATAAACTTTTTATCAATAACATTTTGTAAGTTAACAAGTCCAGGACTAAACATCCTGTTGGTCTCCTTCAAATGTCAAAACAAACAAAATAACTACAAAATATCACTTCATTTATATTCTTCAAACACAAAATCATTGACAAAAATTAATTCAAAACATTTTATTCAAACCATATAAACATACTTGTAGATCAAGTTGATTCCACTCTAGACCATTTGACTATATTGTCCATTTCATAAAACAGTGTTGAAATCTATGTACACACCTTTCACATGAAATCATACAGATGAGACAAAACATCAAAATTGACAGTCCTGAAAAGACAAGATTATAAGCAAATGATAAGTTATAATAATATATACTGATACATGTCATATCCAGACTAAAAAGGGGTTAAAATATAAAATTTTTTAATTTTGAAAAGAAAGAGAATTATTTGACAATTCTTAGGAAATATTTTTTGTAAGATTTCTAATGAAAAAAATGTAATTAAGAAATAAATAAAAGGAAATTGTGTAAATGAGATGTAGCCTATATTGACAAAGGAATTCTTCAAGAGAATTCCAGCATAATCTTACCTTGAAACAGACCTGATAAAATCCAGAGATATCAAACATTTATATTTTGGCATTTCTATTTGATCATCTCCTGCTGTTTGACCCAGTAGATGTATACTGACTAGAGATGTTATCTATAATATAAACACAGATAGTGAGGTTAAAGACCTGGGAGAAAGGTTAGACAGGGTTAGCCCAATCTCAAGACCTATGCAGAGAATTGTACCTTTAAGATAAAAGAGCAGTGAGCTCAAACTCTCTCAGTTTGCTGCCATGATCGTTATTGACATAAATAATATTACACAATTAACAACTTTCTATCTCAAAACCATATAGAGTACAGATTTAAACACTTACTTGTGAAAATATATTAGCTGTAGGTGCTACCCTCCCCTCTACTATAGAATAAAATATAGCTAGTAATCTATCTAATGGGAAAGGTTTAGGTCCTAATAAATGATTACTAGCTCTTTCTTTCTTCTTCATCAAAGCTGCTCTTCTAGTCATCTTTGCTGACCTCTACAATGATAACCATACAACTGTTAACAATCTACATGATTTTATATACAAGTATATCCATATATGAAGTAAATTAATTGATGTTCCATAAGTATCAACTTTTCTGTTTATCACACCCAAAATTTCATTGGAGTTGGTGGGTGTCTTGATCCTCTAATAACAAGTAATCTTTTCACTTTAACCCTTTAGTTGTTCTATTATACGAGGTGCAACATATGCAGTTTAGTAGGTATGACTTCAGAAGGTTGTAAATCAAGGTTCTACACAACTACATCATCTTTTATTTAAAGCTCAACTCTACTTTCTATCATGCTATCAAACTAAATTTCCAAGTCTCAACACTGTTTTTATCAACCTGACTATAACCTCTGACTTGTTCTCACACCCAACCTAGGATTAAAATATATCAGACTCCATATTCACTGTGTTTAAACAAAAAACTGACAATCCAGTAAACACTTTTCACTTCCTGGTCTTGGTTTAATCTTTTTTTAAGGATCAAGTTGGAATTTAGTTCTCAGTGATCATTGAGTGACCAAACTCAAACTCTTAGTTAATTAATTTTAAACACTTTTAACTCGGCTGTCAATATTTGTGTTAAATCTATTTATGTTTTACTACATGTATTGACATTTGTATTTTTCAGTTTTGGGGTAACTCCACTGAAAAATTCAGGGCATACACAGCCCTTTTTATGTTCTTTGCCAATGAAAATTCTTTCACATTTAACATGTTTATAGGGTATGGTTTTATTCTATCCAACTTTTTATACCAAAGATAACCTTCAACTTTGGATAATATGCATTCATATAAAATTCAAATTGGGTTGGAAAATTTGTCATTACAGTTTCATTAATATAAACAAGTACCTCAAGATTATGTTAAAGCAACATTTTTTCTCATTTTCAATAGGGCAATAGGGTTTATCTTTGAGTGATAATAACATTTTTTACCAAGTTTCCTCAATATCTGTTAAAAATTGTCATTGTCAGTGTTTCAAGCAATTGTGGATGAAATATGGACATATAAGATATCTTTCTATTCTATAAATATAAAACATACAAACCTTTTTAAAGAATCTTCTGTCTGATTTAACAGGATTATAAGATGCTATATAGGCAGCTATTAGTAGATATTTAGAATAGAATGGTAGTTCAACATGACTTCTACTTAACATAGCTGTAAAATATAATTATTATTATTAACTTATTTATCATATATATATATCTAATATTCACTTGTCCAATGCATTCAGTGTTTTAATGATAAATCAATGGATTGTGACCAATGTAAAGTTATGTTTTGGCTACTTTTGGTTATTTGACAGCATCCTTCTTATCAATTTCTTTGGAGCTGCAATTCTTTCGAAACTTCTAGAAATAAGCTATGGATGAGATTCATGATATTGATATTTCTGTATTATATGTAATAATTCAGCAAATATTCTTGTGTATTGAATAGCCACTACAGAAATCTTGTCCCTGATGTCCATATCTTGATGATGTTAATAAATTTCTTAAGTAATAATAATCTTAGTTCTGTTGATGATATTTACCATTACATCACTATTTTGTAAAATGTGAATATTTCTATCAGTTATTGACTTCCTAGTTTCTAAGGCATGGATTAAAAGTTGTAACTAGTTGTAAGACATTTCTTTATCAAAACTTTTGACTTTTGTGATATGTAATTCATCCCTAATCAATTTAAGGGCTTTTTTACTGGTTTCTAAGTGGCAATGGGTAGTTTTGTATAAGTAAAAATTGTTTTAATTCATGTAATCAAGTTTTCCTTCGATTTGGATTTGACACAATTGTACACACCCTTCACGGCGCTCGATTGAAAGGAATATTCCGCTTTGTATGTGAAGGGTGACAAATCTAGATATTATATAGATATAAACTTAGTCTATAGATAAAATGACATTATTCATCAAACTCTATGATATAAATCTTGCCTACAGGCTGCACACAGATACTTATGTGTTCCTGTACAAGAGTGAATGAAAAGGATCTATCCTTTAAATTGTCTGGTTTTTTTTTAAATAGGAATCTAGGAAATCATGGTTTGTTTTAATTGGAATAACATGAAGATAGCTAGATATATCAATTGAATGACAACTGAAAGCACTAACGTAATTCAAGACTAGATGCCAGGCTTACCTGATTTGACTGAATGGCTCTCACCAGTACTTTCAGTGGATGACATTTCCATTTGTAACTTCTCCCATTGAGCACTGTTGTTAAAATACATTATTTGATGAGTAATTCAAATACAGTGTACACTGAGGCGATTCTTGTCATGTCATTCAACAGAAAGAGACGTGTCTTTTTTTCATGAGAATGTTTGAATACACAGAATAATCAAGGTCATTTTTCTCAGTTGATTTGTCAGATGATACAGGCATCAATTCCCAAACACCATTGTTTGCCAAAATCATTCTCATACAACTCTTCAAGAAGGAGGTAAAAAAGACATATGTTTACCTTGACACTTCTCTAAGATAAACTGTTTGTAAAGCTTTGCGTAGATGAGGTTCGATATTTCTCCATAGTTTTCTACTGTCATTCATTGTAGCTAAAATCCAGAAATAATTTCATATAAAATATATAGATAACCATGTAGTGACCAAACAAATCTAATACATCCAAAAATATTCTTTAGATTTTAAAATTGTCCCTAAATCTTTTCTTGCTGAGGGAATTTGCTCAGTCATTATTGAACTCTTAGGTCACACTGAATCATAAAGTTTATTGTATTGAGACATGTACCTTCTCCCTTCTGTATTGGTTCAATATATTTATCAAAATTTAACATTGTCTGAAATAGAGATATACACATGTACCTACTATACTTGCATTATTTATAAACACTGATATTTCATTTTGTAAACCACAGTGTCAAAACTATTATAGCTTGAATTTCATTTTAAAAGCATACTAGCAAATGATATAAACATTACTCAAAAAATTGGTGAATAACAATGTCAACCAAATATAGATATCGATCAAAAAAATAAGTGTTCCTTGGATGGGACAATCAAGTCAAGGCATTGATAAACTGACATGATGCCTACTCATAACTATGTATTTCCCTACATGTATCATTTAAGAAATGAACTTAGAATGTCTTACTATGTTTGAGCTCTAATTTTTCATTATGTACTTACTAGATGACGTAATTCTTTCAGATCACGACATACTAGATGAAAGACTGATAATACCAGATTGGTAAAATTACTATAAAAATCTACATCGTAATCAGTTGGACAATCTAAACTCATTATCTTCATCAGATCATCTACAAAAAATAACATAACATTCTTTGAACTATCCTTAAATTTTGCCTAAAGACTCATTAAATAACACAATGTTTGATCTATACCATCATAAATTATATTGACCGTATATCCGGATGTTGTTGAAGGACTTTTATAAAAGTAATTATTTTTGAGACTGAGAATTCATAAATAGCCTTAACTAATAATTTTTTCAGTTTCTTCTATCTATGAGCATTGCTCCACATGTATACACATTTTTTGTCCAAGCTATCCATCACCGTGTAAATAAAACACTTGAAGCATGTACCTTTAGAATAATCAGGAAACTGAAGAATATATGGTTCACATGATCCTGTACCACTTCTAAATTTGTCCCATACAATCTCACTTATAAACATAACACAAACATTACACTGTGTCTACAATATAAGAACTTAACACTATGAAAACATACACATATTCTTAAATATAAAAAACACAATTGTACTAAATTGTGTCTACAATATAAAAACACATATATTACACTGTGTCTACAATATAAGAACACATATATTACACTGTGTCTACAATATAAGAACACTTATATTACACTGTGTCTACAAAAAAAAAAAAAACATACCATATTACACTGTGTCTACAATATAAAAACACATATATTACACTGTGTCTACAATATAAAAACACATATATTACACTGTGTTTACAATATAAAAACACATATTATATTACACTGTGTCTACAATATAAAACATATATTATATTACACTGTGTCTACAATATAAAAACACATATATTACACTGTGTCTACAATATAAAAACACATATATTACACTGTGTTTACAATATAAAAACACATATTATATTACACTGTGTCTACAATATAAAACACATATTATATTACACTGTGTCTACAATATAAAAACACATATATTACATGGTGTCTACAATATGAAAACACATAAATTACATTGTGTCTACAATATAAAAACAAATATATTACCCTGTGCCTACAATTAAAAATTAAAAAAAACACATATATTACACTGTGCCTACAATATAAAAACACATATATTACACTGTGTCTACAATAAAAAAAAACACATATATTACACTGTGTTTCCAATATAAAAACACATATTATATTACATTGTGTTTACAATATAAAAACACATATTATATTACATTGTGTCTACAATATAAAGAAACATACACTACACTGAGTCTACAATATAAAAACACATATATCAAACTGTGTCTACAATATAAAAACACATATATTACACTGTGTTTACAACATAAAAACACATGCATTACACTGTGTCTACAATAAAAAAAAAACATACCATATTACACTGTGTCTACGATAAAAAAAACATACCATATTACACTGTGTCTACAATAAAAAAAACATACCATATTACACTGTGTCTACAATATAAAAAACATAATATATTACACTGTGTCTACAATATAAAAACAAATATTATATTACACTGTGTCTACAATATAAAAACACATATATTACATTGTGTCTACAATAACAAAAATATACATTACACTGTGTCTACATAAAAAAAAAAGTTTCATGACACTGTGTCTGCAATAAAAGACACATATACAGTCCAGCAACCTAATTTCGCGCTAACCTATTTTTCGTGCATTTCCGGAAATGATTAATAACTTACATGTGCGACCTTGCATGACCTTCGCATTTGCTTGTTTTGATAAACATGGATTATCTGTACAATGTAAGCTAGTAGAATGAATCCAGTAGTTTCAAGCAAGGTAAAATGTATTAATGTATACTTTGACAAATACAAAATGGCTGATTTCACTTATTACCAAACGTCACCAGTTTTTATCGGCCGAATTTCCTTATAATCCCAAGCGGTAATCAGAATTCCAAGTGTCGTCTGCTAGAATGTAGTCCAACGAATGAAGTCACGTGATCAACTAGCAGAAAGTGTGCCATATTCTTATGTTGTTTCAGTGACTTTTAGCAATAAATCACGCTACGTATCTTATTTTGTCAGTCACTATTTGTTTTTAAAATCGTGGTTCTTTGAAGGATTTGTCACTAGTTATAATGAAGTGATATTAAAGATAAATACTAAGAGAAGTTAATTATACCACCCGGTATCCATACAACGTGTTTTTATAGACTTATTTATAGATCAAACATTGTACACGAAAATAGGTGACGCATTCTGCCGCCGTTGCCGAGTTGGTTGCTCATGAAATATTGGTCAAAGTGAAGGATTCATAAAGAAAATCGAAATAAACCAATTTTAATTATTTTGTAGAATGTCTGAGAAAACATCTAATACAAAAAAAAAAATTTTGTTTTTTTAACTTTGACTAAATTCGGTGTTGAATCCTTATATGCACGAAAATAGGTTACACCACTGTATTACAATGTGTCTGCAATTAAAAAAAATATGAAACAGAGAGTCTAAAATATAAAACACAAACATCATACAGTGTGTAAAACATTTAAAAACACAATCATTACACTTTGTCTTCAATATAAAATATATACAGGAGATATAGGAGCATTTAATATCTTCATAACATACCAGTTCTTGAATTCTCAGAAATGATGGTAGAATATTAGCTTCCATTTCTCTTAATCTTTCTGCTTTATCTAGTACCTAAAATATATATACATGTATACAAAATAATACTTACTGCTAGGTACCTACCTACTACCACTTGTAATTGCTTACCAATTTCATTTCAATTTTATGTAAACTTTAGATGGTACGAACAAAATCAAACACTCTGCATCCAGATTTGTGAAAACTAGAATTTACAGTTAACACTGAAATCACTATAGACATAGACACTATAAACATAGGTTTTTCTCTTTCTGTCTGAGTTCAACTCAATTTTGTGACAACTGGTTTTCAACTAATTGCCCTTGAATTTTAGAATGGGCATTGCATTTGAATTAAATTGCAATTTAAACCTGTATATTGTTTAAACTAATAAGGGAAAAGTAATACATGGATATGTCCTGTAAAACTTCATTAAAGGCCAATAACTCCTAACTTACTATATACACTGTATGATCTTTATAATTTTTTTCTTCTATAATTTGTTGAAAGGAACGAATAAAGTCATTCATATTATCACATCTATATTGTTCTGTATGGTTGGTATGAGAGAGGTTGTTGAGAATATGTTCATAAAGAAATCTAGAACTATAACACTCCACACAATTCACTAGTACATATGGTACCTGAAATTTTAATCAATTTATCATCTAGCATTACTTAATCAAAGATATTCTATAACTTATTGGTAAATGAGGCAATATTTATATGAACCATTAAAGAACATAAAGATAAACTTCTATGGCTTCTGTATCCTATTCTATGGAGACATTTTTTGTTGGTACCAAAGTACTATTGCTCTAAGATGAGATGATTATATTTTCAGGATGATAAATGTTAATTAACTCATCTATACCTGTGATATTTTAAGAAGTGAATTGACTACATGAGATTTACCAGTGGCGGTATGACCATAGATAAATACAGATGCTGGTGTCATCTGATCTTTCTGAAAGAAAAACACACTTCATGAAATCTTACTTCACCTAAAACTAAACCTCTGTAAATTCTTTCATTTTTCAGGGAGAAAAAGAAGCAGAATTGAACAGTTAGAGCTTTCTAGGCATCATCAGGATGTTTTTATTAGTATCAATATTAATGTCTGGAATTTTGGCTTTTTTAGAGTTTAGATGGTGTATTGATATATTTAGTAATTTACCTGTCCCATTAGAGCTAGAATATTCTCTATTTCTTTCTCTCGACATGGTACTGTATCTTCTAATACTCTCCAATCTTCCATTGACAAACCATAGGTACATTGGTCTTCAGCCATGTCTGAAAAACAAAAGTATCTGACTGAAAACTGTTCTGCTAGACAAGACTGTTCAAAGTCAACTTATTGCTTTTATGCTGTCCAAATCCGTGATAACTATTGATGTCAATGTAATGCACAATTTTGAATCTCTACAAAAAAGTCATTCTTACTTACTTAATCTTACTTAAGTCTTAAGTCTTACTTAATCTTTGTTTTCTAAAACATCTAACTAAACAACAATATTTGAAAGAATGTTTTTCTTTACATATGAGACAGGGGACATAATGGTTGCTTTATTTAGCTAATAAGAAAGATAAAACACTTTAAACAGAATGTGAAGTTTATGAATAAATGGCACACAAAAGTCACTTAAAGAAAGTCATCAAATATTAATTATAATTAAATATTATAACATCATGTTTGAGCCTTGCATCTCATATGAAATAAAAGTAACAAACACTGTGAGGTCCAATATAAATCTTCTAATGCCTAGCAAAGCTTGCTACACCTGTATTATATAATATGTTTATTAATTATTTCGTTACTTTAATCATATTTGTGGCAGGCATCATGTAGTAATAGAGCAAAATAATAAATATTGCTCATTGTCTACATTTCTGACTAGAAAACCCTATTAATTGCTTTATTTAAGAGTTGAAAATACCCGCCTTATATAGGGCCTAGAGTACAATTGCTTTACAGTCTATAAGACTATACATTTCTATAGTACAATAACAGACTTATAATACAATACAAAAACATACAGAGTAACTGACAGATTTCTCTTATTACTACCCCCAAATGACTTTTTTGTTAGTTAAAAACCTGTTTCTGCAACCTAAAATGTTTTTATTTATCAAAAAACCTGCAAGAAAAGCCTCCCGAAGCAGAACAATTTGATGTCACGGCCTAACGACTCCAATGTTATCAATATGAATGTATTAATACCATGAGTAGCTGGCTAATTCTGTCAAACCTGTTCTACAAGTTTTAACTTAAGACAAGTTGTGGTAGGTGTATTGTGAATAGAGCACAGTGGGACTGAAATCTTCAAACTTGTATTGTTTACTGTTCAACCTCACCCTTTTTCATTCAGATATCAGTAGGAATTTTACTTCTTCATATTTTCGTTGACTTAAATCACCCTGTGGATCAGGCTCCCTTAAACAAGGACTTGTGTGTGGTTTTGGATTAATACTGTCTTAAAAATGATGGACCCAAAGTATAATCCAGATACAGCTAAAATTTATCATTTTCGTTATATGAGGGAGTACCGTGCTGTGGCCGTCCTATGGGGATTATTGTCTATCATATGGTGTATTCTGAATATTGTGGCATTTGTACAGCCTCAATGGATCGGAGATAGTCCAACAAGTCCAGGATATGGTCATCTTGGACTTTATCAATATTGTTATCCTGATAATGCCCGAGCTATATATGTATGCAGTGGAACATTTGCAGATTTCGCCACCATTCTTAATGATTCATTTAAGGCGTGCACATTTTTCGTTGGAGTTTCAGCCCTACTGATGTTGATTGTTGTAGCTGCTCTTCTCTTATTTTTCTGTTTCAAGAAAACTGCTGTGTTTATATTTTGTGGTATTTTACAATTAATATCAGGTAAGTTGAAGGAAGTTTGAAACTAGATGACCATAATACAGGGATACTGTTGAACAATTTCCCTTACCAGTCATTTTCAAAAAAATTAATGATAAAAAAAGGACAATTTTTTTTAAGACCTGTCCAAATTAAGAATGTTCGTTAATCATTAAATATGGATTTTGTTCACAAATGTTTGAATACCACAACTAACTTGAATGCTAACAACATATTACATACAAATCCAAACTCACTTTGTTTCAATACGATTCCTGTATTTTATTGATTTTGGAGTTCCTAATTGAGAATCCGACTCAGATATAGACTTCCTTTATATTTTTTCCAGCACATTATTCGATTAAAAATCAGTAAAAATCAGTTCAAAAATTCAAAATGGGCTTCTTCCCAGATGCCCAAAAATATTGAACAAATTTAAAAGAATTTAACCATTTTAAGAATGGCATATTATCTTTAAACCCGTCTTTAACCTAATAATGTTAGATTTGGAGAAAATGTTCCTCCATACCCTGATAACATAAAGTTTTCTATAAAAACCAAAAATTGAGCTTAGTTAGGCATGCTCCATTACACGAATATTTGTCAACTTTACAAGTAGATTTGGTGTTTTTAGCTGAGAGTCTAACATTTTGAAATTAAAACTGAAGTGACAACACTTAACAAAATACATTGTCCAAAACAGAAATAAAATCATACATAAATATATAAAATTATATAATAATTTTCAAGAAACCTGCTACCTTAAATATTAATAGGTATATATATATTGTAAACTATTGGATAAAAGGGAGTGTCATAAACCTATTATGGTCTCTCTCTATGTAAATAATAGCAATAACAAGCATCATAACCTGTTATCACCTAGCTTGAAAAATGTTTCAAATAAATGATACAGACACAATATCCTGACCCAAACTGTGTACAAATTGTTTGTTAACAAATCAACTTTACAGATGATTTTCACTTATATTACAAAAGAATATTTTCTAATTAGCCTATTACCATTAGATCTACTTTCTTGGGCAGCACCATCAAAATCTTTGGCAAGAATCATGATGTGTTTGAGTGGTATTAGGCATAGCTTTTCCACTTTACCTTCATAATCTCATGATCCAGTCATCAGAATTTGCATAAGATGAAACCTTTCAGAAAATGAATTCAAATAACCTTCGAAACGAGATCTGTTCTCAGCTTAGATGTCATAACATATGTCAATAAAATCAGCTTCAATGTCATAAAGAGGTAATTATTTTAAATAAATTTTTTGTTGTCTTTACTTCCAGCTATATTCATGTTTCTGGCCTGTGTTATCTATCCAAATGGTTGGGATCATCCTGAAGTTGAGAAGATTTGTGGTTCTGATGCCAATGAATTCAGATTGGGAGAATGCCAAGTTCGATGGGCCTATATCCTGGCTATTCTAGGAATATTTGATGCCTTAGTTTTAGCTGTATTAGCATTCTTCCTGGCTACTAAAAGAGCAAAGATTGAAATTTATTCTACAACTGGAACTGTGACAAAATGTAAGTATATTCTTAAATCAGAATCATTATATTGATTACAAACAAACCTTATTACCCCTTCAAAATATTCATGAAGACCAAATTTTGTATCTGCCACATTGATGTATCCAGGGCATAAAGCAACCCATCCAGCAAATCTGGCTTTATTAACAACATAGTTCTATGAAATATAACCAGAATATTTATCTATCAAAACGTAACAAAATTTGATTTTGACTTGACTTTTAAAATCTCACCAAAATTTAGCACCATAAAGCAGCAATCATTACACTAAAACATGCAACAAATGAAGGACCTTTCCTTGAAAAATTTAACACATTTCATTTCTTAAAACAAATAGAATCAATGTCCATTGTTTAATGTTGCTTTTTCAACACAATACAATGTAGTTCCAATTAATTTTGACATTGAAAGGGATCTTAAAAACCTTTCATATTAATGTCAAGTCAGCATTCACAGCCGCAAAACCATTAAATAGTTGACCTGTGATTTCTGAAATTATTCCATATAAAATTATTGGATGTACCCTGAACTAAGAATAATGTACTGGTATAGCTGGTTATTGGCTATTGTTATTGTTATTTGTTAATTTTCTGATTCCATGAAAACTAAATCTCTAATAACCAGTTAAATATAGGATATTGATTCACAACCTGCAACTCTTTAATCAATTAATCTAACAATAAACAGTGTAGATATTGATATTGATTTAGTAACAATCAATATCCAAATCAATCAAACTGTCTAAATTCAATCAATATCTTCAGTAGAAAGACAAAATATCACATAGTTTTATGTCACAATATCTAAAATAATTACTAATGCTTCTAAAATAGTATGCAATTTATTTATTCTTGAAGATATCAAGTTCATAACTAAACAATAGTCAGTAGATTTTAGTTTACCATAATATGCTCATGGATCACTTTTAATTCACTCAAATCTAGTTTCAGAATCTTTGAGAAATTCACATAATGCTTAAAATGTGAAAGCAAACACTTTAAAACCAACTGCTACACAGGTAGCTTTTGATAACACCTTTGATTGGTTATTGATGTTAATATAACTACCCTTTCAAATAAAACTTTTTCATTTATATTTTTTATGAACTACAACTGAGTGTTAATATTATCATGTTCTATTTTACAGCTGAAATCAATGGTAACTATTCAGAAACTGGCTCAAAGAGATCATTACCGATCCAGGTTATGACAGTACCAGATAATGAAGGAAGTACTTATCCTGCTGACCAATATTCACAGACATCACAACGACCTCGTGGCAACTTCCAACTTTAATACAACAATAACAACACACAAGAATCCATGGACATATTCCTTCAAAATCTTACACTTATTAAATTGTAAGCATTCTATAATTAATTGAATAAATGTAGCATGATGTTTCAAAAAAAGCTTTTATCTTCAATCCATGCTGACTGTTTTGATGGCAACAAATACTAATTTTGATACATCCCAATATTTTTGACACATGCTGTCAGACACAGTCCTTGATAAATCTTGCGATTATTCAATTATTGTGGTATGCTAATAGAAAATTCTTAAATAACATTTTGAGATATGAAACAACAAAATTCTGATTTAAGTAAATGAATTATCATGTCTCTCCAAAAGAAAGTCTCAAAATAACAAGCTGAAGATATAAACATTGGAGGTCAAATAAAAACTTTACATAGATTTTTTTTGAAAAATATCAATATGTTTTTGTCATCTTCGTTCATTTTCAATTATTGTTTTGCAAATATTTCAAATTATTCTATTGAACAAATAGATTACAATTGCTTATTAAAGATTTTAAATATATTTTAATGAATCTCATGAAGTTTGCTTCCTGGGCAATTATTTACATTCTCATGTGCAGATATGTCTATTACTGTCCTTGAGCATATAAATAATTACCAAGAAGTAACTAGTCTGAATTTTTTGTTTAATTTGTAAGAGAACAGGGAGTTTGAATGAATACTGAAAAGTGATACAGCTAACTGAAATTGAGCTCGATCAGCTAGAAAAACAAAAAATCTGGACAACTATGTCTCTTCAAATCAACAAAAAGCCCTGACAGAAATTGTAACAATTGATTTCTATTGTAAATATGTCTTGAATCATCATTCTTTGTAGCTCAGCATTACAAATAGTTTGCCTTATAATGTATACTATATTTTGCTATTTTAGTCCATTAGCGTCATCATGGTAAATTGGAAGAAAATAAAATGCTTTTCATCATATTTTGGCTAAATTTATTCAACTGCACAACATGTAATATTATCTTTATTAGAAATGCTTTCCTGGTACTTTTTTTATTAAGATTAACGTCTATGATACTCAGATAACATCATTGTTTTGTTGCTTTTTTATACAAATATTCTTATCTGATATTTCCTTAAACTGGATCCATTAACTTACTTTAAAAAATATCTGGCAACAATTTTCTGTAAATAGCAAGGAATATGAATTTTATATGTCTTTTATATTATTAAAAAAGTTACCAATTTATCAGTGGTTTTGGATTGGGCAATATAATTATGCTTTCCTTTGTGATATAATAAAAACTTTGACATGTACAATATACCAGCAAATCATTCAAAAAAAGGTTCATTGTCATAGATTTGTATAAATAAGCTACCGTGGTTGTACTTAGTTAACGATTGGAGATACACTCTCTTCCAATAATGTTAAGAGGAATAAATAAAAATTAAACATCTGATATAAAATAATCTACTTTTACAGCACCTTGATAAAGACTATTTCCAAGTGCTTTTCATCATGAAATATGTGTACTAAAAGTTAATTGATACTGCCCAACCCAAACAATACCACTTAAGTCTAAAGATATATATATATATTTATACAATTTTATTATCATTTCATTATATCTATACTAACTATATTCTACCAGGTTGTAATAAAAAAATATTTCTACAACTCATTCATCATTTAAGCATTAAACTTCAAAAGAAAGATATGATTTACCACCTTTTATCCATGGGGTGCTTCATTTAAAAGGGAGGGAAAAGGGGTTCCACCCTGCAAGTGACAGAATCTGAGAGCAACTGGATTTTCAATGATTGATAACAATCAATGGCATCTTGGAGAATCTGATTAATTGCTTGATGAATTCCATCTTAGCAAACAAAGGCTGTAAAATTATAGATGCTACCAGTTGTTCCTATTCTACTTTTTATCAAAAATTGATTCATCTGAAAGTTCAGAATCTACTTCCATCTGAATAATTTTACCCCCGTGGTAGTTAGCTCAAAAAAAAAGAAACAAATGAACTGAAATGGAGTTTTAGACTCTTAATAGTGCATATGAATAGCTTATGATGTCCACAGGCTACTAGATTCCAGTCCATTATAAACATTCTCATATCAAGCGATCACTGATAAAGTTAAAATATCATTAATTAATATGCCTATTTATGATATTGAAAGTAATTATATTGTAAATTTTAAAATAGAGATAGACTCACTCAACAATCAATGCATCTTTTTTTAAATAACATTCAGTGATTCTATTTCTTTTCTCATTTGATTGTGGTCTATTCTGATATCGCTGCTTCCAAATTCACACTAAATCTACTGCAATTTCGTCCTTAAATTATTTTGTTTTATCCCTTTCCCATATCGTCTCATTTTCATTTTGCCCCTAACCATTTCAACTCCCTTTTCATTCTGCACCTTATAACCAACTTGCTCCTTCCCATATGTGGTATTGAGTGGAGTATGGAAATTTTGCCTTCTATGATCTCTCTTACTTCTATTCTAACTGCTTTATGTGCACGTGGTCTATCATATCTTTTGCAAGACAATACGTCAATCCCATGACCATATCATTGAGAGCGGAAAAACCCTGTCTGTAAATGCAACAAGTTAGACCAGAATTCAAACCAACAACAAGTATAATTTCTTGTGTTTCCTGATGCACATAAAAAATTTAGAAAACCTCTTCACAACACCTTTAAGAAAAAATCCATTGATGATCATGTTTACATATTTATTATTTGTTATTTGTCACCTCCTCATCTTGCCAAATCGTCAATGAATTATTAACACTTTCCTAGTGACATGGAAATTTGAGACAAAGAGTGGGCTGGATATATGCTAAATTTTAGATACTATTTTGTTACATTGTGCAAAGTAAAACAGGGGGACCTGACACAAGTAACACATTTAATATTATACATTAAAATTATTTTTGATAAACATACATTTGATTGATTCAAAACCTCTAAAGCCTGTCACAGACTGAGCAGCCTACCTCAAGAGGTTGGGAGCAGAGCTGTATCCCCCCATGTGTGCTGAATTTTTAGTGAGATTTCTGCCTCAAGAGGCTGTGAGGAATATATCTTTTTTGATATTTTCTGCCTCAAGACGCCAGAAATTCACTGTGTGTGGGCGTTTAAGTTTCCAGCTGAGCTAGAAAAAGTAGCTAACCAATAGAAATGCATTGACGGATCACATGGTATCATTATTTTAACGGTGAATGATGACTTTTAAAATATCAACATGCTGAAAATAGCAAGACTATCCATATCTATATAATGTTTTTTTCTGCAGAATTCCAAAACAGGATAATGAGGCCATTTTGATCACTTAGGCCTACATGACATGGATGCAGTCCGAACGTTCTTCAGTTGTTTTCGTTGACGTATAGAATACATTGAAGACTCTCTAGTGAAACAATAGCTCAGACAAGAGCCCTCGTCTGCGGTGAAAAAAGTAATGAGAATGTTGATCGGCTGACAGTCTCTCGAGACAGGCAGCTCAGCTAGTTCCTCTCATCTGTTGCTGACTTTAACAATTGCAAATACTCAGTGGCTGCACCTGGCTGTGGGGGTACATACATTAAAATATTCCGTTTCATGTGAAACAACTGGCCATTCCGGATTTTATCAGAAACCTTTAATTTCGTTTTACAAGTCGTTTTTTGTGCAGTTGGGCACTATGCGGCTTGTTGGGCAATGCGGCAAAACGAGCCCACCGTGTAAAGAATTAGATCTATCTGTGGATTTGGGACAATGCAGAGGTCATTCACTTCATCTACTGAAGGCTTACGGCATTACTATTAATTATAGGTTTTTAGAACATTCAAACATAGAATTGCATACTCACAGTATACAGTTCTATGATTCAAACTACAGGTGAAAGTACTCACAATCGCCATTCAAAGACTTCAGTTCAGGTGAAAGTTTGTTCCAAGTTTATATTAATAAATGAGCCTCATTTACGTATTAAGACGCACCCGAATTCACTTACCTCTTGATCGAAATTAGCAGGAGAACTATGTGATTTATTCTGGCTTAACAATGTTTTCTAACTAGATCTACTACTGATGTCAACAAATTGATTTAATTTACGTTCAGTTTTCAATGGTCAGTGAATGTTTCTTTCTTGTTTGTTGTGATTGTGTTTTCGCGGAATTTTTTCGACTTCCGGTGATCTATGTACCAGGATGTACACAAATGTATAGATTGTTTAAAATAAAATTTGTTGTTTGCTATAATAATGCTTTGTAGAATAAACACAAACCGTTCTTTAAAATAAGAATGAAGAATATGAAAGCTGCAGTTTTACATATGGCCTACATTATGACCTCCTTGAACAAGAAACACATCTGATTTTAAACTGAGATATTAAATGATGATAACTTTACTGATAATACAACAATACCTATAAGTCCTTAAAACTCATTTTTAAAGCATTTGATTTATTATAATTGTGGTAAATAGGCGTGTTGTGTAAGGGTGATGGGCCTAGGTCATGAAGAGAAAAAAAAAATGTATGATTAGACCCTTTTTCAGCTAAGAAAAAACTGAGGGGTAGGAATTTCCCATCTTCCTATAACATTGTAAGTCAAGCCTACCCCTCGTCTGTATTTTGGTCCCCGCCTGTGGCATTGTAAAATATCCAGCAATGTCTTGATGGATATGGGTCAGGTTTGTATAGTGAAATTTTAATTTAAAATTCTAAAAAATAGAAACACAGAAGTGGGTCAGGGCTACTCCTTTGAAATATGACATTTTGTCTGTTGGCGGAATGGGAAGGGCCAGATTTGCACATTTATTTTTTTCATTTTTCAGAAAAAATTTTATTTAATGAATAGAAGTTAACAAATCTCAAAGCATAAATATTTAACAAACAATAAGTTTATTGGTTACACTAGCATTGTAATATAATTACTGCTCTAAGCATGCAGAGAGTAAAATGGAATTGTTAGCAGGACGGCTTAGTTGGTTGTACACATTGAATATTTAAGTTAATTAAAAAAGCTTCGTAAATTACAGGTGTGGCTTATTTTAATATATACGATTTTTGAGAGCAAATCTTGAAGGGTTTCCATTTCCTTTGTAACAGTGCAGAGCATCTTTTATTAAGTGTCTGTCTATAGTAAATGTTTACTTTTCAAATCATATAATAAAGTCCTGAAGCTAGATATGTACTCAGAGAACCTAGTCAGCATGACTTCATGACATGGAGTTTAAAAATATTTTGTTTGTATTTTCAATGCCACATCAACATCCACAATTCAATGTCTCACTTATAAGTTATGGTACTATTACATATCTCTTGGGCTAACTATAACATCAACCTTTTAGTCACATATTGATTATAACCCTTAGCTCTGTGGTACAATTCTGTGTTTTATGATATATCTTTCAGTTTTCACAAAATACCCTATTGTTATGTAACTTGTGATTACACAAAGATACATAAGATATCAAATACCATGTAAAAAATTCAAGAGGAATTACATGAATGTTTGAGTTCACCCAAGTTGAACGCCGTCCCTTTAGCTATCACAGTAAGATCAACTATAAATCTGCACTATATTGAAAGTTCATAATATTTTTGTGTTTTTGGATCATAATAACAGTTAAGTACTGAATCAAATAACAAGTCAAGTTCTTCTCCATCTGTTTCTGTATCAGTTTCTACTTCTGCTACATTATTTAACGTATTGCCTGGACTATATTTATCTTTCCTAGGTGATAAACTATTGTCACTACAGTCTGTTGATGTTCTAAGTTGACTGTTGACATCATTTGGTAAATTAATAGGTGGACTATATACTCCGCTCCAATCTCTTCAAATATAAATTATATTTCTCATATTTATTTCTTAGTATACCTTTCTGTGAAAACACAAGTCACTTACACTACTTGCATTACCAATTGCTTTGGTATATTTGTAAAACTTGATCTGTAAATATGTCTATGAAATTGTTTTCATTCTGATAAATATACATATCTATTTTGTATCTCATTTTCTGTGGGTGACTCCACTTGCCATTCATGATCTTATTAAAATCAATATTCAACACATGTACTTTAACAGCCTGCGAAAGAATAAAAGAGAAATCAACCATTCACATAACATACCTTGGATTAGATGATGTTAATGTATCACTACTTAATCTTGACTTCATTTCCTCATGTATATTATAACCTCTTTGATTAGCTGCCTGTAAAATGACAATGGTCATATTGTAATGGATACAAATATAAACTACAAAAACAAATATTTCCAATTCAACCTAATATTTCAAATATTTCATTTTTCCCTTTTCATGACATTTGCCATCATTATCACTTACACAGTTCTATATAGACCTTATTAATGCATCAGATATCAGCATCATAACCAAGTCACATAATGCAGGTGACGTCATAAATAAGGGTCTATTTGGGAAACAAACCTTCTGATACTTACTGGTGCTTTCCAAGTACTAAAACTAGTATCTTCATCACTAGTAGTAGCAGGTGAATCATACGTATGCTGGGATTTATTTTTAATACGTCGTGGACTAATAATAACTTTAATATTACTATCATTACTAATTTCTTCCATATCTTCTTCTTGTTGACGCTGCATACTGGCAAACATATTGGCTTCAAATGATTCTGTTATATCAGCAGTTTTATACTTCTCTTTATTATATACCCTCTACAATAATGATACATGACAAATACATAATAATTCTATTCTCATATACATAGTTTCATTTAGGACAAACTAAAAAACTTGTACTCAAGGTCGAAATTGTATTTTACAAACATAATCAAACCTCAAGTATCTCATAAATGAATCTATTTTCGACAAGATCATACTCTCAAAGACACTTTGCCACTATACAAGCAAATCACTAAGTCTATGTTACATAGTATTAGAGGGATTCAAAAGAAATTTGTCAAGCTTTTGTATATGTCACTTATTGCTTGTATTTGCAGATATCCGATTGAACTTCTGAAGGGTAATAAATGTTATAAAAACTACAGAAGCTATACATGTTCCAGACACACATAGAACTTGCAACATATTTCAAAATACCTGAGATTTTAGTCTTGGGTCGCTTTTGGTGATTTCTTTCAAAATTTTAACACTCATTCTAGCTAGATGACCTGATGGTTGTGAGGTTGAGTTTGGTAAAAAATCATCTCCTCTGTGTTCAGGACTAATACTGGACGGTTTAGGACCTATAAGGTTACGTTTAGATGCTGATCCATTCCGAGACTTAGGACTTCCACCTTGACTGGAGGTATTGCTAGTTGGACGGGAGTTAGATCTATGAGATTTTTGAAGGTATTCCTCCTCCTCACTGCTGGATTGACTATTGACAAAATCATCTTCTAATCTGGCTCCTCTTGCAGAATATATATCAGCATGGGATCTTTGTAATGAACGACTACTCTTGGAAAAATGTTTCCGCATCTGAAATTAAATGACAGAAATTGAGGACACTTAATATTTTGTTGGGATCTATTCTTCTATCTAAGGGAATAAAATTAGCATGTTCCTTGATTCTCAGAATGTTTTATTTTATTAGTTTGTTCCATGTTAGGCCACGTAAGCCACACAGCAAATAATAAACAGATTACACTCGCTTTACAAGTGACTGAGACCTTCAACTGGTCCGTATAATATAATCCCTTTGACACTACTGACTTGAACCTGTCTGATATTCATCAACAATCTGATAATTTTCACTTTAAATAATAAGGTATATTGACTAACCTGTGGACTGTCTTGATTAGACTGGGTATTAGGTGACATATTGTTTCTTCTAGCAGCAGTAGGACGTGAGGCAAATATATGTAACCTATTTTTCTCTGAACTTTCATCACTAGAAAAAAAATATTTGAATTTTAACCATTGAAAATATTTAAAGGATATAACCCTCATAGTAGCTCTTTTTTTCTATTGATGTTAAATAAACACAACCCACTATAATCCCACTCTAATATAGATATAAAAATCACATTATCTAATTTTCTCACTATTTGACAGGCATACATTGCCAGTAATGTGATTTGCCAGCTAAAGAGACCAGAACAATCCACAGAGAACTCATTAGATACATATTTCAAATCAATTAACTTGAAATTTAACATGCACGTCAGCAACTATTTCAAGGCTTCATAAAAGTTTTATTGTACAGAAGGGTGTAAAATATATCAGTATTTGCCCTACCCTTCACTATCTTCATATTCTACTGCTGGTGATGAACTACACGTTGATGATGTTATATTATCATTATATTTTAATGCATTGATAACTTCTATTAATTCATCATCTGATTCATAACCAACACCTTTAATATTAAAACCAATATCATTATCATTGATAAGTTCTATTAATTCATCATCTGATTCATAACCAACACCATTTCATATAAAAACCATTTAATTGCTAACTCACTCACCACTAGAATATTTGGAAGGATCAAATGGTGGTTTATCTGGTTTTGATTTAGTTGATGATGTCTGTTTTACTCCAGCTGATTGAATTACTTCTTCCCCGTCACCAAAACTTCTTAATACATTCTTTGAGTTTACAGTTGATGTATGTGATTTTGTATTGACACTTTGTTTTGTTCCAGAGGTTGGTCTTGAACCTGAATTAGGTCGTGACCCAGAATTCGGTCTGGAACCAGATCCAGACCTTGAACTAACAGCCGAAGATGTTTTTTTCTTTCTTCCATCTGGATCTGGTTTCTTGGGTAATGGTTTGGCAAATTGTTCTGTTTCTTCTTCTAAAACGGGAAGAAAGATGCATCCTTTTAACAATCAGATCTGATTAAACTGTAACATATTGTAAAGAATGGAATTGAAAGTCACATCAATTGTACTCAAAGAATAGGCTCAATCAGAACTGTTCTTGTATTTTGTATTTACATTATTTATGTGGGTGTATCAAAAGTAAAGAAAAGGAAATAAGAAATCCTACCATGTAGTGAACCAGCACTAGATTGTCTATCTTTACTATTACCAGATAATGTTTTAACTCTAGGTCTTCTTCTAACCCGGTCTTTAGATGGTTCTCTTGGTGGATGTGGTGTAACTGGATAGAAATAAAACATGTATCAATAAAAACATTGATATTCATAGTGGTTTGAGGAACTAAACTTATCATTTATATTACTTCAAGTACATGCATATTTCAATAAAAACCCTAAATGGCAACTATTAGTTTTTGATGATGAGCCATCTGTGTATGATCTGTGTCATACCTTGAGTGCTATCTGTTTCATCTACTTCAATAGATCTACTGGGAAAAGAACTATTAAGATCAACTTTCTTTATTCTAGATGTACTACTTGAACTCAGAGACCCACTTATTGTTATTCCATCTAAAATATATACACAAATCAGCATAATTATTACATTTTTTAGAAGTGGCTTTAAATTTTATTCATTTTAAATAGTTCAAATTTAAAAAAAATTTGTGAAATAAAATAATATGAATGAAAATGATGCAGTAAATATGAATGGTATCAACTAAAGAAACTTTGTTTGTGAAACAATTTATCAAGAAAGAAATCAATGCACTATAAAAGATGTCAAAGAGAATCTTTGTTGCTTTATTTAAGTATTCATTAGTGTTACCTTTTTCTTGGTAAAAACTTCTATTACCAGACGAATTCTACAATAAAAAACGCTCTAACATCAGTAACAGTCAAAAAAAAGTAATGCATTATTATTGTAATAAATAAATGGCCTTTTTTTTAATTTCCTTTAAAATACTCCATAACAAACAAAAATTTGTTGAATAAGGTGTCTCATTGCAAAAAGTTCATATGACTTACTAATTTTCCGTTACTGGTTTTCCGTGAGGTTTCTGGTATAGGGACACGAGCCCCAAATGCTATATGGAAATCACCATTCAAACCTTTATTTCCACTGGCGTTTAAATCTAAAATGATAGATACAGTCACTAAACAAACTTAAATCATGGACATAGACATTGATCATTTAATCTCCATAATGAATAATGAATTCCAAAATCAAATCATACATATGTAAACATTTATACCTATTGTGTCTGATATTGCACTTTGTTTACTAATATCACTTGTTGATTGTTGTCGGAGTCGTTCTACACATTTCACTTTATCATAATTTATCACCTACAATAAAATATAGAGACATGTTGACAGTCGAGTAATGATAAATGTGTTATTGTGGGACTTTGCTTTCAGGAAAGTCCCAGTTTGTTATCGAAATGTCCATTCTTTTTTTTGTGGGACTTTGCTTTCAGCAAAGTCCCAGTTTGTTATCGAAATGTCCATTCTTTTTTTTGTGGGACTTTGCTTTCAGCAAAGTCCCAGTTTGTTATCGAAATGTCCATTCTTTTTTTTGTGGGACTTTGCTTTCAGCAAAGTCCCAGTTTGTTATCGAAATGTCCATTCTTTTTTTTTTTTTTTTTTTTTTTTTTTTTTTTTTCGAAATTTACACACCTTCCTGAGCTTAAACTGCAGTAGTTGCAGCAACCATTCAACTTCTCTAGACCTTCTGTAGTGGCAACGTGTTCCTTAAATATATATTGGAACATTTTTGCAAAACTGGAATTGCCACAGTTCAACATGTGCAAAAAGTCGAAAATCGGCTCTAGAAGGCGTATTTTTGCATCGATTTTCTTCGGGTTTTCATTTTTATAATCTACCTGTAATTTCTGACCTGATAGCACTT